>NC_051205.1:3701134-3813083 GCF_015220075.1 Falco rusticolus | reverse complement strand
GCTGACGTCAGGCGCGGGCCCGCCTGGCTCCCGGCCTGCCCCGGCCTCGCGCTCGGGAAAATGCTGCTCTCGGTGCCGCCGCGCTCCGGCCTCCCCGCCTTCGCCTACAACAAGAGCAGCAAGAAGGTAGGGGGGTTCCCCCCCGGGCCCCCCCGCCCCCGGGCTGGGCCCGGAGGCCTGGCCCGGGGCACCCCCACCCCGCCCCGGGGCTGGGCCCGGGGTCCTGGCCCGGTACCGCCCGCCCTGGGGTCCCGTCCCGTCTTAACCCCCCCCCCCCCCCCCCCCCAGCTCCCCCCCCTTACGCCCAGCTCCGGGGCTGGGCCCGGAGTCCCAGGCTGGGGCCCACCCCCCACCGCCCTGGGGAACCCCCCAGGCCCGGAGTCCCGCCCCCGGAGTCGTCGTGTCCCGTCGTCGTCCCCCCCCCCCCCTCCGCCCCGGGGCCGAGTCCAGGGTCCCGCCCCCGCGGTTGCCCCCGGTACCCCCCGCCTTGGGGTCCCCCCGGCCCGGAGACTCGTCATGGGGCACCCCCGATACCCCCCGCCCCGGGCCCGGGTCCAGAGTCCCGCCCTCAGGGACACCCCCCCCCCCCCCCCCGGTACCCCCCACATTGAGGTTCCCCCCGGCCCGGGGTCCTGCCCCTGCAGTTCCCCCCCAGGTCCCCCTGCCTCAGGGTCCCTGCAGCACCCCCCACCCCAGGTCTGGGCCCAGAGTCCCACCCCGGCTGCCCCCACCGTGGGGGTCCCCCCCACTCTGCGGCTGGGCCCAGGGTCCCGTCCCCGTCCCCCCAGCTGCAGGGGGGAGGGTGGGCGAGGGGGGGTGACGCTCGCTGTGGCAGCCCCTGGTCCCTCCCCAGGGTTGGCTGGGGGGGGGGGGCACATGTGTGGTGGGGCTATGGTCCTGGAGCTGGGGGGGTCAGGGGGACACCCTTGCTGGGACAGGGGTCAGGGCAGGACAGCCTGGTGACCCCCAGCCCCCCTGCCTGGCCTAGGGGGGTCCTGTCCCCCAGCACCTCTGCCCCGTGCCTCAGTTTCCCTCCCAGGGGGGCTGCGCCAGCCTGATACATTGGCCCCAGGCCCAGCAGAGACCCCTGAGCTGGGGGTCACGGGTTTCGTGGCCCCACACAGGGCACGGCGGCCCCCACAGGCAAATGTTCACGCTTGCACACGCGTGTGCAACACGCACACATGTGCCCTGCACAAGCACGGACCTCTGCGCCCAGCAATGTCCCTGCCATGGGGTAACAGCCTGCACCGGCTCTTGCACGCATACACCCCCCCACCCCCCGCGCACAGGGACCAGCCCTGGCACACGCTTGCACATGCTTGTGAGCTGTGCACACACATGTATGTGCACCAACACATGTGTGTGCCTACATGTGTGTGCACATCCATGCTCACCTGTGCTGGGGGGGTCCCTGAGGGTGTCTGTGGATCCTGGCCAGGGGATGTCAGGTGGCGGCTGACCCCCAGCCCTGTCCCCGGTGAGCAGCAGGGGTTTGGGGGGGGGGGGGGTCACCCCTCCTTCCCCAGCCAGCACCCCTGGGCTGGACACCCTGAACTGCAGCAGAGCCTGGATTTGGGGCATCACAGGGCTGGGGGGACATGGGGCTACCCTGGGGAGGGGGGCTGAGGACCCAGGGAGGGGGCCAGGGACCCAGGGGGGGCCAGGGCACAGAGGCTGCTGCGGGTGATTAATTTTTTCACATTAACATCAGGCCTGGAGGTTTCCCAGCCATCTGGCTGGGGGTCTGGGGGATGGGCGCTGCCCCCGGGGGGTTGTCACCTGGGGGGGGGTCCCATAGCTGGGGGGAGCCCCGCGATCTGTGCCTTGGCCCTGCTGGGAGCTGCCCCCCTCCTCAGCATCTCCACGTGTGGCCTGGGGGGGGCTGGGGGCTGCGGCAAAGCTGCGGCAGGTGCTGACCCCCGCCCCCCCCAGCAGCCCTATGTGCCGCCGGCGCAGCCGCTGGGCCCCCCCCAGCCCCAGCCCTGCCGGGGGGGCCACGGACCAGCTCAGCAAGACCAACCTCTACATCCGGGGGCTGCACCCCGGCACCACGGACCAGGACCTTGTCAAGCTCTGTCAGCCGTGAGTGGGGCCGGGACCCCTTCGAGGGCTGGGGTTCCTGCTGCCCCCAGCCCGGTGCCCCCCAGCATGGGTGGGGCTGGGGGCCCTGCTGGGTACCGACCCCTCCCCGTGCCTTCCCCTCAGCTATGGGAAGATCGTCTCCACCAAAGCCATCCTGGACAAGACGACCAACAAGTGCAAAGGTTGGGGGGCCTGTGGGGCTGAGGTGGGGGGGCTGGGGGGCTCTGGGGGCCCCTCTCACCACTGCCCCCCCCCCTCCCCCCCCCCTAGGCTACGGCTTTGTCGACTTCGACAGCCCCACTGCGGCCCAGAAAGCTGTGACGGCGCTGAAGGCCAGCGGGGTGCAGGCACAGATGGCCAAGGTACAGCACAGCCCCTTGGGGGGCCGCCCCCTCCCAACACTCAGAGCCCCCTGGGCTCCCTGCCGGGCCCAGCTGGCCCCCCTGATGCCCCCCTCCCCCCCAGCAACAGGAACAGGATCCCACCAACCTCTACATCTCGAACCTGCCGCTGGGGGTGGACGAGCAGGAGCTGGAGGCGCTGCTGAAGCCCTTCGGGCAGGTGGTCTCGACCCGCATCCTGCGGGACCCCCACGGGGCCAGTCGCGGTGTGGGCTTTGCACGGTACAGGGGGGCCCGGCGGGGGCTCTGCTGGGGGGTACATGGGGCTGGGGGGGTGCGTGGTGCAATGCCTGGGGCTGGGGGGGGCTAGGAGGACTTGGTGCTGCACAAAGCTGGGGGGGCTGCATGGGTTGGGGGGGCCCAGGAGGACTTGGGGCTGCACAGAGCTAGGGGGGCTACGTGGGGATGGGGGGTCTTCGAGGACTTGGGGCTGCACAGAGCTAGGGGGGCTAAGGGGGGCTGCATGGGGGGGGGACCCAGGAGGACCGGGGGCTCCACAGAGCTAGGGGGGCTGGGGGGGGCTGGGGGGTCTAGGAGGACTTGGGGCTGGACAAAGCCGGGGGGGCTGCACGGGGCTGAGGGGGGGGCCAGGAGGACTTGGGGCTGCACAGAGCAAGGGGGGCTGCGTGGGGTGGGGGGGGGGTTACCCAGGGTGGGGGGCAGCCGGGAGGGCCCAGTGCGCGGCCCCCGCCCCAGCCCCGCTCCCCCCAGGATGGAGTCCACGGAGAAGTGCGAGGCCGTCATCACCCACTTCAACGGGAAATACATCAAGACACCCCCGGGGGTGCCAGGTGGGCTGAGGGGGTGCCGGGGGGCGGGGATGGGGCTGGGGGGGAGCTGGGGGCCAGCAGATGGCACTGACGACCCCTCCCCCCAGCCCCCCCTGACCCACTGCTCTGCAAGTTCGCGGACGGGGGGCAGAAGAAGCGGCAGAGCCAGGGCAAGTTTGTGCCCAACGGGAGAGCCTGGGCGCGGGACGGCGATGCGGTGAGAGGGGCCGGAGGGGGGGAGGGGGCGGGGGTCCACCTGGGGGACAGCCCCCACGGCTGCTGGAGGGGCTGCAGGGCAGCACTGACCCTTTTGCCCCCCCCCCCCACCTCCCCCAGGGCACCGTGACCTTGGCCTATGACCCTGCAACTGTGCTGCAGAACGGGTGGGTGCCCCAGGGCCCCCCAGGCCCCAGCGGGGTGGGGGCTGCCGGCCGCGTCCCCCCTGCCCCTGACCCGCCGCCCCGCAGGTTCTACCCGGCGCCCTACGGCCTGGCCCCCAGCCGGATGATCGCCCCCACGGCCCTGGCCCCCTACCTGCCCTCCCCTGTCTCCTCCTACCAGGTACGGGGGGGGGGGTGGGGCGGGGCTGGGGGGTGGGGTAACCCCATGGGGGGAGGGGCGGGGGCCTGGGGAGAGCCCCCACCCGCTCCCTCCTGGCTGCTGCCGCAGGTCCACGGCCCCGCCTGGATGCACCAGTCCTACCTCGTGCAGCCCACGGTGAGCTCGGCCCCTCCCCCCGCTGCCCCGCCCTGCCCCCACCCCGCCCTGCCCTTCTCCCCGCCCCTCCAGCACTCTGCCCCCCCCGCCCTGTGCAGCTATGCCCCGCCCACTTTGGGCCGTAGCTCCACCTACTTTGGATACACCCCTCCCACTGTGGCCACAGCACCGCCCACTTTGGGCATGCCACGCCCATTGTGACTAAACCCCGCCCCAATGTGCCCATAGCCCTGCCCACTTTGGATGCAACCTGGCCACTGTGGCCACAGCACCGCCCACTTTGGGCATGCCTCACCCACTTTGGATTATAGCCCCGCCCAAATTGGGTCGTGGCCCCGCCCACTGTGTTAGGGCACCCCACTGAAGCCCCGCCCCCCAGCCCCACCCTGCCCCAGCCCCGGGTGTCCCTGGGCCCTGTCCCCTGTCCCCCTGTGCCCCCAGGAGCCCTTGTCCCCCCGCCCCGGGTCTCCGCAGCACCGGTGCCTCCCCGTGTTCCCCCCCCCCATCCCCCCCCCCGTGTCCCCTGGCCCGTCCCCCCCCCCCCCCGCGTCCCCAGGCTGACGGAGCCGTGCAGGGCGCGGTGCTGGCCCCCGCTGTGGACCACGCCGTCCCCCTCCAGCCCTCCGTGGTGGCCCCCCTGGCCCAGCAGCTTGGCCACCTCTCGCTGGGCAGCACCGGCACGGTAAGACCCCCCCCCCAGGTCCCCCCCTTCCCTGCCCCCCCCCCCCCCCCCGCCATGTCCCCCTGCTGCCCCCCACCCCCACTGATGCCACCGCTCTCCCCAGTACTTGCCTGCTGCCACCGCCGTCCCTGGAGCCTTCATCCCACCGTACCCACCGGTGCCACCTGCCCTCCCCCTGGAGGTGAGTGCTGGGGGGCTGGGGGGGGCACAGGGGTTTTGGGTGGGGGGCACAGACTCCGCTAACACCTCCCCGCAGGACGGCAGCGCCGCGCCGAGCCACGGCCCCATCGAGTCGCCGTCTGAGCCCGGCGCCTTCCCCTACCCCTACCCCAAGTAGTGGGGCGGGGGGGGGGGGAGGGGGGCAGCAGGAGGGACCCCGGACCCACTGGCTGCCAGGAGGGGCTGGGCCGGGACCCCCCAACCCGGCACTGCCCCCCACCCCCACCCCCACTTCCCCCCTGCCGCTGCTGCCGCCTCGGGATGGACCCGTCTCCCGGCCGGGGGTCCATGAACCTGGGGTGGTCCCCGTGCCGGGGGTCCCGCTGCTCCCACGGCGCCTCGCTGCCCCCCTGCTGGGCGGCGCCCCCCCCCTCCCCCCCCCCCGGAGGGCTTTTTTTCCTCCTCCATTTTCTAAAAAACTAAAAGGAAAAAAAAAAAAAAAAAAAAAGGAAAAAGAAGAAAAAAAAAAAAAAGGAAAAAATGACAAACGCCGCCCCAGGGGGGCCGGGGGTCCCCGGCCACCCCCCTTGTGCTTCCAGGGCCCGCGGCCACGCCAGCCCCCCCCAGCCGCGGTGCCCCCTGTGCCTTCTGCTGCCCGGTCTGGCCGGTGCCCCCGGCTTGGGGACCGGGGCGGGGGGGCGATGGCGGACCCCCCCCTGCCCCCATGGGGTCCAGTCTCCGGGCACCAGCCCCCCCGCAGGGCCGGGGGTGCTGCCCTCCCCCCCCCCCCCACTCCCCCCCCGCAGCCATTCCTGCCCCCGTGGGCGCGGGCCGGGGCTCTGCATGCTGCCCCCCACCCTGGCCCGGGGGGGGCAGGACAAGTGCAATAACCCCCCCCCCCCACTTCCACGGGCGACGGGCGCCCCAGGGGTCACCCAGGCACTTTAGAGTCCCCGCGCCCAGGGGTGCCGCGGCCCCGGCCCCTGCGCTGCCCCCCCCCCCCCCCCCCGCAGCGACAATCAAGGAGGGGGGGGTCCCGCAGGGGCGGCTCTTGCAACCAAAGACTGAGGGAGTCGCTGAGGGGGGAGGGGGGGGGGGGGCTGAGCTGCCCTGGCGCCCCCCCGGCTTCGCGACCCCACGCCGTGGGTCTGTCTGTCTGTCCGTCCCTCCGCAAAGCGGGGGGCAGCCCCCCGACTTGCTTCCAGCTCTGGGGCCGGCTGTGCCCCCCCCCCCCCCGTGCCAGCTCTGCCCAGGGCCTCCTGGTTCTTCCAGCCTCCCCACCCCGCCAGTGCAGCGGAGTCCCCAGCCCCCCCCCCCCCCCCGGGGCAGCGGGGACCCCCCGCCACACATCTACCTCACCCCACAGCTCGGTGTCAGGCCCGGGGGGGGGCGGGGGGCTGCGGCCCTTTGCCCCCCCACCTGGGGTGACACCACCACCCCGGTTTCCAGCCATCACCCACCTCTCCCGTTGCTGCTACTGCCCGGCCCCCCCCCCCGGGCACGGCCCCTTTGGTCGGGGGGCACAGGACCCCCCCAAGGAAGGAACCAAAGAGGGAGACCCGCAGACGGCCCCCCCGGGGGGCTGGGGGGCACTGGGACCCCCACGCTGAGCCCCAACCCCGCGCTGCTGGGGGGTGGGGGCTGAGCCCTGGGGTCCCCCTGGTCCTGGGGGGGGCTCAAGCTGCAGAGGAGAAGCCGAGGCCCCCCCCCCCCCGGCCCCCTCCTGCCCCCCTTTAATTTATACGTAGCGCATTTTGTACAGGTTTTTAAGTTGCTTTTTTTTAAAATCTCGAGAGGTTTCTAGTTTTGTATTTCTTCCTCCTGCTTCCGCGCTCGGCCCCCCTCCCCGACAGCTCCCCCCCCCCCCCAAACAGCTCCCCCCCCCTCCCCCCCCCCCGACAGCTCCCCCCTCCTTCGAGGTTGTGGTTTTGGTTTTTTTTGGTTTTTTTTTGTTTTTAAATAAAAAGGCAAGAAAAGCAAATGCATCTGTCGTATGGGGGAAAATGGGGAACAACGCCAAGGTGGGGGGGTGTCATCGCAGCCCCCCGCAGCTCAGGGTCCCCCAAACCCCCCCGCCCCCGCCCCCCATAGCCCCCCCTGCTCACAGAGGGCTCGGACCAGCGGGTGTCTATCAAACGTGAGTTGTTTATTCTCGAACGCGACACGCGGGGTCCTACAGCTCGTGGGGACATCGACAGGCAGCGGAGAGGGGGGGGGCTACAGCCGGCCCTCCCCCCTCTCACCCTTATTAAAAATGAGATTGGTCCTAAAAATATAGAAAGAAATAAATTTAAATTCACAAAACCTGTACATTATCAAAAAGTCACTAAAACGACACGGCTGGTTATAGAAAAGGCGGCCGGCGGGCTGGAAGGGGCCACAGCCGGGGAGGGGGGAGGGGGGCTGGGGGGGGAGGGGGGGGGCACACACGATGCGCCTGGCGATGCCGCAGCCCCCAGTTGAGGGGCACCAGGGTTGGGGGGGGGGGGGGGCAAAGAGAAACACCCCCAGCCCCCCCCCCCCCCCCCCCCGGGCCCAGTGGGGACTGGGGCGGGGGGGAGCAGGTGCCGGCCGGGGGGGGGGGGGGGGGGGGGGGCGCTTTGGGGTACAGTGGGAAGAGGGGTGTCAAACCGGAGGGGGGGGCGGGGGGGGGCAACTTCAACTGAACGAACACGAGAACGATACGGAGACTCCCGAAAACTTTCCCACGACGAAAAAATAAAACAAAAAACCAAAACCTGACGGATCCGAAACGTTACTAAAAAACAAACCACAAAAAAAGTTTGTTACAGCGCAGTTATTTAGATAAAATATAAATATTTATGCGTAATATAAAGTCAGTTCAAATAGACTTCAAATCCACCTCTTATTTCAAAGCAAAAAAATAAAATAAAATAAAAAGTTTCTGAGGTTATCTGATAGAAAAAAGGCTACTTTGAGAGGGGGGGGGCGAGGGGCGCGGCCGGGGCCCCCTCCTGCCCAGGTAGGTGAGTTGTTTTCAGTGCTCGGTGGGGCGGGGGGGGATGTGCCCGGGGCCCCCCCCCGGCCCCCGAACCCCCAGAGCGAGTACCCGTAATATCCTGGCTGGGGGGAGCTGGGGGGGCCGTGGCCCCCACCCTGGCCACCCACCGCATGGAGGGGGGGGGGGGGTCCCAGGGGCAAGAGGAGGGGGCCCCTGCCCTGCTCCAGCTCGGGCCCCCACCAGCCGGGGAGGGCCCCCTCCCCCCCCAGTGCAACCCCCCCGCACCCCGGCAGGGGCTGGGGGCAAACACCCGCCTGAGGCTTCAAGTCCATGTTGGGGGGGGCGGACCCCACCCCCCCCTCCGGGGCCTGCAGTAGCATCCCTGAGGGATCCCAGTCGGGGGTGTGGGGGCAGCCAGGACCCCCTGGCCCAACCCCGGGGGTCCTCGTGCCGGGGAGGAGGGGGGGGACGACACACGCGGGGGGGGCCGGGCTCTTCCTGAGACGTGGAGGCAGGGAAAGGGGCTGCCGGGGCCCCCCCCCACCCCCCCTCCCCAGTTTGGTCCCTGGAGCCAGGTGGGGAGGGGGCCGGCACCCACCCCGGCCGCGGGCAGGGGGTCCGAGGGCAGCGGGGGTGCTGCACCGGGGGCCCCCCCTCCCCGTAAAGTGTCTGCGCGGGCGGGGGGTCCCGGCCGGGGGGGGGTGGCGAGGCGGGGGGGGGGGCTAAGTCCACTTTACTGGCCGTTAATGCATGTAGACGCTGCACGGAGTGCTCGGACACATTCACTACGAACTATTGCTATTATTAAATATTCCCAGCGGGGGAGGGGGGGGGGGGATGGGGATGGGGGGGGGGCGGGATTTGCTTCCCTCGATTGTTTGGGGGGAGTGGCGGGGGGTGGGGAGGGGCTGCTTCTGTTCTTAATTCGAAAAGAAAATTTAAAAAGAAAGAAAGAAAAAAACACCTCTTTTTTTTTTCTTTTTGGCTTACACAGTCTGTGAGTTTGTGGTGCTGGAAGGGGGCGGGGGGAGGGGGGGGGGGGGGCTGGGTAGTTTGGGGGGGGGAGGGGGGGCAGAAGGGACCACGGGTGCCCATGGTGGGGGGCCCGTTTGCGCCAGCCGGGGGTGGGGGGGTGTGTGGACCCCCGCGCGGGATCAGCAGGCAGCGAGATCAGCTCCAGAGGAGTCAGTTCTTGGGGGGCGCGGGGGGGACCCCAGCCCCGGCAGGGGGGGAGATGGGGTTGGGGGGTGGGGGGGAGGGGGTCGGCCCCTCCCCCGCTCACGGGTTAGTAGCGTGTTTTCCCTGATAAAACTCTTCCCACCGGCTCTGGAAGAAGCGGCGCATGGCGTGCCCGGCGCGGCCCACCGCCGAGTCGTCCTCGTTGAAGGTCCGGCAGTTGTCGAACACCAACGTGGCGTCGGCCGCAAACTCCTCCGAGCTCGAGTACCTGCGGGCGGGGGGGGGGGGGCGGGGCGCTGGGTGGGGGGGGCTGCGCACCCCGAGAGATGCCCCCAGCCCACCTGGGACACCTGCTGACCCCCAAGTGATCCCCCAGCCCGCCCAGGCTGCCCGCTGACACCCAAGGGACCCCCCCACCCCACCTGGGACACGTGCCGGCCCCCCGGGGATCCCCCAGCCCACCCAGGATACCCGCTGACAGCCAAGGACCCCCCAGCCCATCTGGGACATCTACCGGCCTCCCTCAGGTACCCCTCGTGGGACCCTCCCCAGCCCCCAAGAGACCCCCAAGCTCACCCAGGATGCCCACTGACACCCAAGGGACCCCCAAGCCCATCTGCTGGCCTCTGAGGGACCCCCCCCAGCCCATCTGGGATGCCCGCTGGCCCCTGCGGGACCCTCCCTAGCCCCCAAGAGAGCCCCCAGCTCACCCAGGATGCCCACCAAGCCCTGAGTCACCACCCAACCCACCTGGGACACCCGCTGGGCCCCAAGTGATCCCCCCAGCCCACCTAGGATGCCCACTAGCTCCCCAGCCCACCTGGGATGCCTACTGGCCCCTGTGGGATCTTCCCAAGAGACCCCCCCAGCCCACCCAGGACGCCCACCAACTCCCGAGCCCACCTGGGACACTCCCACCGGCCCCCCAAGAGTCACTCCAGCCCACCCGGGATGCCCCCCGACCTGCAAGGGATGCCCCTGGGATACCCACTGACCCCCAAAGACCCCCCCCAACCTGCAAGGGATGCCCCTGGGATACCTACTGACCCCCAAAGACCCCCCCCAACCTGCAAGGGATGCCCCTGGGATACCTACTGACCCCCAAAGACCCCCCCCCCACCTGCAAGGGATGCCCCTGGGATACCTACTAACACCCAAAGACCCCCCCCCACCTGCAAGGGATGCCCCTGGGATACCTACTAACACCCAAAGACCCCCCCCCAGCCCTCCCACGCCCCCCCCAAGCCCACTCAGACCACCCACTCACCCGCCCCGGAGCAGCCGCGTGCGCATAGTGGCGAAGTCCATGGGGTTCTTGATGATCTTGCGGTAGCCGGGGACCAGGCGGGGGTTGACGGGCTCCAGGAAGGGCCACGCATCCTCGTGCGACTCCATCTCCATCAGGATGATCCTGGAGGAGCCAGGGGGACAGCAGGGTCAGGGGGAGCCCCCGAGGACGCAGCCCCGGCCCCCCACCGCCCACCCACACTCACTCGCAGAAGGTCAGGTCGCTGGGCTGGCCCCGCAGTGTCGCGCCCCTCCGCTTGGCTGGGGACAGCCCCTCGCCCGCGTAGCGGGGTACGGGCAGCCCCTCGCGGCGGCGTGAGGCCGGCCGGCGCCGTGGGCTCTCCTCCTCCTCTGCGAGGCCCCCCGAGAAGAGACGCCCCCGTTTCCGTTTCTTCCCTCGCCGGGGTGAGACGGGGTCCCGGTACTCCCCTGCCTGCGGGGAGGGGATGGGGGTCACCGCTGGGGAGGGGGGTCGCCGCCGGCCATGGCGGGTGGGGGGCTGCCCCGCGCCCTACCTGGGAGACGCAGACGGAACAGAACCAGTCGCCCTCGGGCACCTCCGTCATCTTGGGCCGGTGGCAGTAGAGGTGGCAGCCGCGGTCGCAGCCATCACACAGCAGCAGGTGCTCGTCGTCGTCCCCGCGCCGGCACACCAGGCAGGTCTGCGGGGAGGGGGGCTCAGCCACGCCGGGGTGGGGGGCCCCGGCCCCGGCCCAGCCCGGCACAGGCACTCACCACCCTGTTGACAGATTTCTCCCAGGCGATGGACTTCTCCAGCTGGTAGATGCAGAGGGAGACCTGGGCTGCGCTGCGGCACCGCTCCAGCGTCTGCCGCCACGTCCGCACCCGCGGGGTGATCTCGTAGGCTCTGCGGTGGGAAACCGGCGCTCAGCCGGAGCCGCTCGCGGCCCGGCGGCACAGCCAGGGTGGGGGGCATGCGGGGCTCACATCTCAGTGGGGCCCAGGCTCAGCTCCTCGGGGCCGCTCAGCACCGCTTTTTCCACCACCACCTCGTGCAGGGGCCAAAGCGGCTCCTTCAGGTAGCGCCGCTCCACGTTCTGCTCCAGCGCCGCCAACCGCAGCACCGCCAGGTCCAGCGGGTTGGTGCGCTCCCGGCACAGCGGCAGCCCGTCCCGCCGGCTCCGGACAGTGATGTCCTCCAAGGGCTCCACTTTGTGCTCGCAGTACTGCAGGTCGTCCCGCGTCGAGTCGGGGCTGGGGCACGTCCAGCCCTGGGAGAGAAGAGGGGCTCAGGGTGGGCTCCCCACCGCGCCGTGGCACGTGGCCAGGGCCACCACGGCGTCCGGGCCGGTTCCTACCCGGATCTGCAGGTCGGCCATCAGCACGCGCTGCTCCAGCTCCTCCACCCACTGCAGGACGGAGAGGTCGGTCTCGTAGGCTCTGTCCATCACCGACCACCGGGCCAGGGCTTCCTGAGACACGGCGGCACCGGCCGCCTCGGGGCGCGGGTGGAAGATGGGGTCTGGGGGCGGAAGGGTGGCTCAGTGGGGAGGGGGAGGCAGCAGCCCCCCACCCCGGGCGGCGCGGGCAGCCCTTACCGGTGGTGGTGCGCAGGCAGACCTCGCGCAGGAACTCCTTGTGCTTGGTGAGGTGCTTGTGCAGCGCCTTCTCCCGGATGCCCCGCGGGTGCAGCGCCCGAGCCACGGCCTCCAGCTCCTCGGGGTCCTGCAGCCACCACCAGCCGCTCTGCATCTCTGCAAGGCAGCACCGCAGCGCTCAGCACCCCTCCGGGACACCGGCACCCCCCGCCCCAGGGGTCCCCTCAGCACCCCTCCGGGACACTGGCACCCCCTGCCCCAGGGGTCCCCTCAGCACCCCTCCGGGACCCCGGCAGCCCTCTGAGGACTCCAGCACCCCCCCGCCACAAGGGGGTCCCTCAGAACCCCTCCGGGGACACTGGCACCCCCCGCCCCAGGGGGTCCCTCAGCACCCCTCCAAGGACTCCAGCACCCCCTCCACCACAACAGGACCCTCAGCACCCCTCTAGGACCCCGGCAGCCCCCCATCCTGGGGGGTCCCTCAGCACCCCTCCAGGACACCAGCACCCCCCCGTCCCAGGGGGTCCCCTCAGCACCCCTCTGAGGATTCCAGCACCCCCCGCCACAAAGGGACCCCCAGCACCCCTCTGGGCACTCGGGCACCCCCCTGCCCCAGGGGGTCCCAGGGCTGGGCCAGGCTCTCACCAGGGGGAACAGGCTGCTCCGTCAGCTGGGTCAAGTACTTCTGTTCTATCTGCTTGAAGAATTTGGTAGGGGGTCGCCCTCGACGCTTGGGCTGCCCCGGCAGGTCCTGGGGCTTCTCCAGGCTTCCCCGGCTCCTGGGGCAGGCACCGTGGGCCCTGGCGCCGGCGTGCACCGGTGTGGAAGCGAGCAGGGGAGCCACGGGGTCATCCGTGGGGAGGCCGTTCAGCTGGTGGGGATGCAGCACGTCAGAAGGGGCAGGGGCGTACCCACCCCGAGCCCCCGACCCCATCTCACGGGCTCAGCCCGGAGGGTTGGGGGTTGGGGGCAGCAGGACTGAGCTCCCAGCGTGCCGCCACGAGGACAGCACCACCTCCCAGCGCCCAGAGGGTCCCACCCTGCTCTCCCAGCTGCCCGGGGGACCCCCTCCCCTTCCCAGTCCCCCCAGGCCGGGGTGGAAATACTGGGCACAGCCCCCCACCGCCCCGGCTGCGCCCCAGGACGTACCTGCCTGGCCAAGCCCCTGGGCAGCTCGCCGCGGGGCTGGCTGCGGGGCTGCACGGCGGCTCGCAGCGAGGGCTCGGTGGAGGAGGTAGCGAGGGGGGCTCGGTCATCGCAGGGCAGCCGGGGCAGCAGGTTAAACCAGGGCCCCCGCTTTCCCGCGGCCTCTGGGGCACTCTCCTCCTCCTCCTCCTCCTCCGCGGGGTCCGACGGGGCCTCGAGCGGCGGGAGCCCCCCCATGTCCCCCTGGCCGGGGCTGCTGTCCGGCGTGAGGACGGAGTCCTTGAGCAGGGACGACTGCGTCTGGCTCAGCCAGGAGAGGAAGGCGGACTGGCTGAGGTCGTGCTGGCTCTGCCCCAGGGGCACCGGCTCCTCCAGGACCCCGTTGACCGGGGTGGGCCTGGGTCCGCAGTGCTGCAGCAGCTCCTCTTTGCTCTTTCGGGGCCGGCCACGGGAGCGTGAGGCCGTGCAGTTCGTCCGGCTGGGAATGGGCACATCCACCGGCTCCTCCTTCACTGGGGGGACTGGGGGGGATGCCTTCTCCTCCGGGGGCTCCTGGGGTGCCGGCTCAGCCGCTGCAAGGGCAGGAGGAGGAGGTGAGATGCGGGGTCCTCCCCTGGCTGGGAGATGCGCCCCCCTGGAGCCCCTTCCCAGCTCACCCTCTGCGCCCTCCACGAAGATGCCGCCCAGGTGGGGCAGGACCCAGTACCGCCGCCGGTACCGGTCCTGGCCCAGAGAAGCCGCCCGCAGCGTCTGCGAGGAATGGAGCAGCTTCTTGCGGAAGAACATCTGCCTCTGTGGGGAGAGCGCGGGGCGGTGACGGGCTCTGCAGCCCCGCAGTGGGGGGCGAGCCCCCAGCCCTCCACCGCCTGCTCACCTTGGCCAGCTTCTCAATCTGCCTCTCGAGCTCGGGGATGCTGGATGCGGATGTTTCGGCCTGGGAAAAAGGGACAGGACCTGTCGGGGAAGGGCTGGAGGGGAGCAGACCCCCAAGGGCAGCATCCCCACCTCCGTCCCCACAGCAAGCCGCCCACCCCGCAGCCACCCACCTCCTCCTCCCTGCGGGATTTCCGCCCGCGGGTCTCCTCCTCCTCCTCCATCTCCAGGCCCGTCTCCTCTGTCAGGCGGGAGCTGCGTCGGCGACGTCCGTCCTCGAGGCCCGTGATCTCCGACTCCGGACGGCCCGTCTTCTTGGCCAGGGCCACCTTCAACCTGCCGGGACACAGCAGGGGTGTCTGCTGCGGCCCCCACGCACACCCCCGCTCCCCAGGGGTCACAAGCAGGACATGGCACGTGGTGCTGCCCACCCACCCACCCACCCACCTGCGCAGCCGGCCCTCGATGATCCACTTGTTCTTCCTGTAGTTGGACATGTTCTCCAGGGTCTTGTCGATCTCACTGCAAGGAGACGGGGGGGTGGCTGCGGGGAGAGGGGCCCACCCTGGGCACCGACATGCCCGCAGGCAGGAGGGGCTGGGATCAGAGGACGCCTTTGCCCCCCACCCACGCTCACTTGATGATGAGAGCGCTGCTGTTCAGCTCGTTCACCAGGAAGGCCAGGATGGCGGCTTTCTTCTCCGGAGGCAGCGCCTGGAAGGGCTTGGTCCGCAGCCCGTCGCACAGGTCCTCGCCCGCCCCGTACGCCGTCAGGAAGCAGCGCAGGATCTCGGAGACGGTGTCGCGGTTCAGGCTGATCTCCGACACCTTTTCCCCCAGGATCTTCAGGGACTGGGCAGAGCAGAGGTGGGGGGTTCAGGGACTCCTGTTCCTGCCCCATGGGGGGCACAGTGCAGCGCAGGGCGGGGGACAAGCGCAGTGCAAGGAGGGTGCAGGCACAGCGCAAGTGGGGGGCGCAGGGGTGTCCCAGGGAGGTGGGGAGAGCCAGGCAGGGCTGCTGGCCGGGCACAGGGAGAGGGTGCAGCAAGAGCAGCACTTCCAGCCTGGGCCCCCTGTCCTGAGCCTGCAGCAGCTGAGGCCTCGCAGGCGCTGTCACTGATGGCCGGGGCAGGGGGGCAGGCAGTGGGGCCAGGGATGGGGCAGGGGGTATGGGGATGGGGTAGGGGCAGGGGGCAGGGGCAGGGGGTGGGGTGGGGTGGGGGCAGGGGACGGGGCAGGGGGGCGGGGGATGGGGCGGCAGGGGGGCGGGGACGGGGCTGGGGCAGGGCACGGGGCTGGGGCAGGGCACGGGGCAGGGGACGGGGCAGGGGACGGGGCAGGGGACGGGGCAGGGGACGGGGCAGGGGACGGGGCAGGGGACGGGGCAGGGGACGGGGGGGGCCGGCTCACCTGGCAGTACGGTGGCAGGCCGGGGTCGTAGAGCGCAGCCTGCAGCAGCCGCACCAGCAGGTCCTGCACCTCCCCCGCGCTGTCGCCCACCCCCAGCAGCCCCTCCTGCAGCGCGCACAGGCTGGGCACGTCCTTGGCCGGGTCGAAACCCAGGACCTTGCCGTAGCTCTGCAGGAACTCCACCACTGTCAGGCAGTTGGAGAAGGCGCGGCTGGGCAGGATGAGGCCCGGGATGCGGGAGAAGGCTGGCAGGGGCTGCAGGGAAGGAGAGGGGGAGGTCAGGGCTGGCAGGGCACCGGGCAGGCTCGGCCCAGCGGAGCCCCCTGCGCCCCAGCCCACCTGGTGATCCCCCAGGCACATGTCCTCCGTGGGCTTCTTCATCTCCTCCAGGATGAGCTGCTGCCGCCGCCGTTCCTCCAGGCGCCGCTGGGCCAGCAGCCCCTTGTCCGCCTTGCGAGCCCCTTTGCCCTTCTTCTCCTTGGGCCGCGCTTTGTCCTTGCCCTTCTCCGGTTTGCCCTTCTTCTCCTTGGCCTGGGGACAGCCCCCACGACATGTGGCCGGAGCGGCTCCATCTCCCCCCCCTTCCCAGCCCCCTCGTACCCGCAGACTCACCTTGGACTTCTTCTTGGCCTCCTTCGCTCTGGGGGCTTTGGCCTCCTGCTTCTGCTTGTTCTTGGCCTGGGAGGGACGAGAGCAGCTCAGGGACCCGGGGGCTGCCCCGCACCGGGGAAGCCCCCACCCCAGACCTGGATGGGCCTCAGAGCCCCGCATGGCTGCTCGTACCTTCCGCCTCATTTTCTTCTTGATTTTGCTCATTTTCAGCTTGTCCTCGTCGCTGAGCACCTCTACGGGAGCGGAGAGGGAGGGTGGCAATGGAACAGCCCCTGGGGTCCCAGCGGAGCCAGGCTGCGAGGGCGGGGGTGGGGAGGGGGTACCTTGGGCTTCCAGCCTCTTCAGCAGCCGTGCGTCCGTCTTGCTCAGCAAGTCGACCATCTTGACCTTGGGGGGCCGGCCCCGACCGCGTTTCGCAGCCGGCGGCTCCTTGGGCTTGGCCTTCTCGGCATTGCGGGGCCGCCCGCGCTTGCCCGTGATGGCCTGGATGCGCGAGGGGATCTCCTCGGGGCTCAGCTGCACCCACTGCAGACCCTGCGGCACAAACCCGCGTCACGGCCCGCAGCGCAGCGCTGGGGCAGGGGACACAGGGCAGCTCAGCCGCCCCCAGACCCACCTCCGGCGTGTCCCGCTCCTCGTAGAAGTCTCCCACCGGCATGCGGGGGCTGAAGCTGAAGTGCTCGCGTCGGACGTCCTGCACCACGTTCCTGCTCAGATACTAGGAGGAGGAGGAGGAGGAGGAAGGCCGTGAGGCAGGGGGTCAGCGCTCCGGGCCCCACGGCTCCCAGCTCACACCAGCACCCACCTGCTGCAAGCGGTGGCTCTGGCACAGCTTGGGGGGTGCCATGGTGGGGACCAGGACCCTGGGCTGGCCCCCACCCCACTCTCCCCAGGGACCCTACCTTGATCACCTCCGGGAACTGCTTCATCCTCTTCCCACAGGGCCCGTAGTACCAGGTCTCACCCTGCCAGCGATGGTTCCCCTTCTTGATCCGCACCTCCCGCCTCCACCTGGGCACAAGGAGCTTCAGCCCGGAGCCGCGGGGGGCCACGGGATGGGATGGAGGGGGGGATGGCACCACGTACCCGTGCTGCAGGGGAAAGCGCACCTCCTCCTGCGTGGCGATGCGCCGGCGGGGGACATCACCTGCGGGAGAGGGGATGGGACGGTGGGCTCGGGCGCGCTGCTGGGAGGGGGGGCACCCACAGGGGCTCCCGGCCTCACCTGCTGCCGAGGTGCTCAGTGGGGCGGTCTCCTCGCTCCCTCCTTCTGGTGCGGCCACCGAAGTAGTCTCCGGACAGCTGTCGGCGGTTTCTTCCTCCTCCTCCTCCTCCTCTGCAGAGGGGGCCGGGGACTCAGGCTCCAGCGGAGGGTTGAGCTCCAGGGACCCCGAGTCCTCCAGCGCCGCGTGGCCGCTGCTGTTCAGGTCGACGCTGCTGTCTGCGGAGCCAAGGTCAGGGACGTCACCACCGAGCACGGCCGCCTCCTGCTCCGCCCAGGGCGCCAGACAGCCCCCGCCTGTCCCCGGGGGGGACCTGGCTGTGCATCCCCTCCCCGAGCTGGCTGGGGGCACCCACAGGATGGACACCCCACCCCCCCCCCACGGGGGTTCATGCCCAGCGAGGGGCAGGTGCCGCACCAGCACCCCGTCCATCCCCCGTGGGGTCCCCACCGGCACCAGTCACCCGCACACACGGGACCCCCACTCTGCCCGGACACAATGATGCTGCAGCAGCTGTGGAGGCAGAGCAAGGCCAGCAGGGTGCCCCCCCCCATCCCCCGCCCCAAACCGGTGTGGGGGGCACCGTCCCGTCCCGGTGTGGCACATACCGTGCAGGGCGGGCGGCGAGCCGGGCGCGGTGAGCAGCGGGGCAGGCGGGGGGCTGGCGGGCAGCAGGCTGAAGGGGCCGGCGGCGTGGAGGGGGGGGCTGGCGGTGCAGCGCAGGCCGGCCAGGTCGGGGGGCTCCTCCAGGGGGGACTTGTCGCTCACCAGCTGCGAGTCGTCCATCGCGTAGAGGTCGCCGGTGCCGGGGTCTGGGGAGGGGGGGGATAAGCAGCAGGATGGGGGCTGGGGGCATGCAGACCCACATCTCCGCTGCCGAGGGGTGGCCGAGCACGGGGGGCGGCAGGGCCCCCCGAAGTGAAAAGGTGCCGGCAGAGGAGGGGTTAAGGGGTTTCGGCGCCCCCAGCCACGCCCCCTCCTCTGGGAAGCCGAGGAGCCCAAAATGGCCGTGGTGGTGGTGGTGGTGGTGGCGGCGGCGATGTTCACCAGCGCGGAAGTTCAGGCGCTGAGTAACAGCCTCGTCACGGAGCTGGGAAGGAAGGGAAGCAAGGGAGCGCGGAGGAGGCTGGCGCGGGAGGGACGCAGGCCCGCCCCTGCCTGCCCAGGGCTGCCTGCCCGCCGAGGCCGCCGCCACCGCCATCGCCACCACCGCCATCGCCATCACCATCACCACCACCGCCCGCTGCCCCGGCGAGGAGCCGAGCAGCGCTCCCCCGGGTACCGGCAGCTGCCCCTCCTGCCCACCACAGCCCCCACGTGCCCCCCCCCCCTGCCCCCCAAGCCCAGCGGGGCAGCAGCCGCCCTACCTCTGGCCAGGGACTCGAAGGGCTCCAGGGGGTCTTCGCTGAGGATGTGGGCATCCTCCAGCCGCGGGGCGATGGGCGACGTGTCCCCCATGCTGGCGCCAGGGGCCAGGACAGGCCCCTCCTGCCCGAGCGGCACCGCACCAGGGGCAGACCCGTTGTAGCTGCAGATCTTCAAGTCTAAAGGGAACAACCAACCGAAAACAGACCCTGTGGCAGCGGGACGCGACGGTGACAAGAGCCCAGGGCCAAGCCACCCCCACCCCGGGGCATCACCTGGCACGGGAGCCACTGCCCGCCGCACCCGGCCCCCCGATGGCACCCGGCCCCCCCCCGGCACTCGTGCACACACCCGCGCAGGGTGAACACTGCTCTGCCGGCAGCAACGCCGCGGGCTGTGCCGTGCCCGGCCCAGTTTAACAAGATCCCAGCACCGACTCCAAGCCCTGACAGGCCAAACCCCTGCCAGGACCTGGGGCAAGTGGGGCAAGTGGGGCAGAGAGGCTGGGACACCCCCCCCCCCCGGGGAGCGCAATGTGCAACTCCACTGTCCCAGCTCGGGACCCAGCACCCGCCTCACCGGGCCAACGGTGCCACAGCCCGGAGTTCTGCCCCCCCCGCACCGGCAGCACCGGGCTCCTACCTGGCTGCGCCTCCTCCAGCTCCATGCTGCCCACCAGCCCACCCCCGTTCTCTGCGATGGCAGCGGGGATCTCTTTGGCTGCGGCATCGACGTCTCCCTCGCCGGTGACCGGCTCCTCCGGGGGACCCGGCGGCAGCGAGAAGGGCTGGGTGCCGGAGCCCAGCATGGGGGACGGCTGGGTGGCCGTGTAGAAGCCAGCCGGCCCGTTCTGTATCAGCTCGAAGCTCTGGTCATGGAAGGAGTCGTACAGCTCCTGCGAGTCGAAGTTCAGCCCCATGGGGCCGGGGGTGCCGTTGCCCCAGAACTCCTGCCCAGCCCCTCTCAGGTTAGTGCCGTGCCCCGGGGATGCCGGCCGGGACCCTCCGGTGACACCATTGAGCGGGAACTGTCCGAGGCCGGAGAGGGGGGGGGCCGGGGGGGCTGCCGTCCTTGAGGCCACCGGCGGGTGGGTACGGCGCGTAGTCCCAGAGGCAGTCGTAGGCGCGGAGGGGCTGTGTGCCAGCGGGCGGTGAGCTGGGGGTGAAGGTCCCTGAAGTACTGGGGTGAGATACAGTAGAGAAGCCATTGACATTCATGCCCCCGTTCAGACCTGCAAGGGAGCCAGAGGAGAGGCAGACGGGTCAGCGGCGCGGCGGGGGCACTTCACACCCGGCCCCGCCACCAACGGACAAGAGGGTTTGTAGGGCAGACGGACGACCCTGCGCCGGCAGCTGCTGAGCCCCCTGCCCGGCTGGTGCCCCCCCTGCCAGCATGGCTGCTGCCTGCACCTGCCGAGCCGGGCGGTCGCATCCCCCACCCCCCCCACCCTGAGAGCCCCTGGCACAGCTCCCCGCTCGGCGAAACCGGCTTTGCCACGGGGCCTCGCCGGCACTGGGCTGAGAGCCGCAGGATGCCGGGGATTAGCCGAGCGCTTGGCAGGGCTGTGCCGGATCAGCTGACCGGCCAAATCCACAGCGAGACCGCTCCGGCGTGGCCGTTTTCTAGGCCAAGGCGACGGTGGGCAAACGACAGACCCCCGGCCCCAGCCCTGCATGCGGGGGGCTGCCGCCGGCCACGGCCCCTCTATCTCCAGGAGCCCAGGCTGTGCCGGCCCCGCCGGGGCACTTACTTTTCCCTTGCGGGGGGAAGCCGAGCGGGGAGCCGTGGGCGAAGGGGCTGTCCCCTGAGGCAGGCGTGGGTTTCGGTCCTGAGGCAGCGGGTGCAGAGGAAAGGCCAGTGAAGTTAAAATGGTTGTTTGTTTCCATTTCTGCAAAGGGGAGAAGAGGCACCAGGGTCAACCACTGATGGGGATGGGGGCTGCAAGCCCCCGGCCCTGCCACCCACTGCCAGTGCCCACCACAGGGACGGTGGGGATGCTCTGGCTCCCGTGCCAGGCTGCTCTGTGCCAGGCAGTGCCAGCAGGGAGCCCGGGGAAGCGCGGGGGTCCCCAGCCCAGACAAGGGCGAGCCACCGACCTGGAGCTCAAGGGAAACGTGGCGGGGCCGGGGAGGGCGAGGAGCGACGGTGAAAGCCCCCCGGGACTGCAATGCCCCTCGCCGGGCCCCTAGCGCAGCCGCTGCCGCCTCTGCCATGAGCTGGCCCGGGCCCAGCAGGACGAGCTGCCACCTGCGCGCGCACAGTGCATCCCCGCGCTCCGCGTCCCCAGGGACGGCCATCGCAGAGCACCCCGCTCGCCGCCCGCCCGCGCTTCCTCCCGCATCCAGCTCAAGCGCTTGGCTCCCCGGCGAAGCCATGCCGAGGGGCTGGCACAGGGTGAGACCGCGGGAGCTCCGGCGGACCCCGGGGGCCATTTCCCAGCGAAGCACCGACACCACCCCCACCCCCCCCCCCCAGCAGCTCTGTGACCCCACGGGGCCCTGGCACAGCCCGGTGCTCCCTGGGGAACGCCACACTCCTGGCACAGGAACGCCTCTGCGGTGACAGCTAGTGCCCCCCCCGCAACTGCGACCCCCCCTCAGGCCAGAGGGGACCCCCGAGCCCTGTCCCTCCCCAGGCACAGCCCCAGGGATGCTCTGCACAGCCGCCCGAGGCAGGATCCTCACAGCTGGGAACAAGCAGGAGCCGGAGCCCCAGCGCTGGCTCGGCACAGCCCGGGGATGGGCAGAGCTGCCGGTGACCTTCACCGCCCTGGAGCCCCCCGCGCCCCCCCAAACCAGGGAACTGTGAGGAGGGCTCCTGGTGGGGGCCACCCCCGGGACAGGACCCTGCCTGGCCGCCCAAGGGGGTCCTGGCACATGGGGTAGGGGAGGAGACGGCGCGGGGGAGCCGAAGCCCAGGAGCTGAGGTGGGAACCCCGGTGCCGGTGGGGACCCCCAGGGACCCCCCACGGTGCTGCTGCAGCTGGTGCCCCCCCGATCCCACCGTGCAAGCCGAACCCACCATGGCCGAGGTGGCGCTGGCTCCACCGGCCTCTCCAGAAGGGCCAACGCTGCCGCTCCAGCAGCGGCTCATGGCACGGCTGGTGTCGAAACCCAGGCGGGGATTTCATCACACCCTCACCCAGCTCGGCCGGTGCCCCAGTGGGGGCTGGAGGGGCCGGGGCCACCGATTCTGCTCCCAGCTGGCCGGGGCCACCGGTGATTCATCCGCCAGAGAAACCCGTATGGGCGGTGACGCGGCTGCCACACACATGTCACTCCCGGAGGTCCTGGAGTGGCCCTGCAGCCACCCCCACCCCCCAGGGGCTGCCACAGCCCTCCGACCCCTGCCAGGAGCCCCCGGCCAGGGTGGGGACACCAGCCATGGGGGGGCTGAAATAAGAAACCCCCTTTCTGGGCCCCCCCAGCCAGCGATGCGCCGGACGGGAACGCTGCTGCCCGGCTTTTGGAGGTCAGAGGAGGCGGCAAAGGGATGTGCCAGAACCAGACAGGTGGCGGCCACAGGTCAGTGCCGCAGACTGGGATGGACTGGGAGTGTGCCAGGCACGGGGAGGGGGCCGGGAGCTGCGGGAGCGCAGCCAGGAGGGAAAGGAAAATCAAAGCTGGGAAGGTGGGAATTAAGCAGAGCGAGGGCAGGGGGCTGGAGAGGGGAGATGAGCCGGGGGGCTGGGGGCTGCGCTCCAGCCGTGGCTGCCCCAGGATGGGGACCGGGGGCTGCGGCACCGCCACTCACCCTTGCTCTGGGGCCAAACGGGGCCCAGCCCCGGTGTGGGGTCACCCCGGGCCCCACGGGTGCCGGAGCCGCCCTCAGCATCGGCGGGCACACGGCCAGCGCTGGGTGCGGTGCGGGCAGAGGCCATCGCCTCCTGCCCAGGGCTGGGGCTCCTGCCCGCCGCGGCCCCGCTCCCCCCGCCGGGCAGCACGTGATGGAGCGCGGAGCCGCAAACTGGGCCACGGCGCGTAACCGGAGCTGGCGGCGAGCGGGCGAGGTGAGGAGGACGAGGGCCGCCGGCAGAACGGGAGCCTTGAGGTGCTGGCACCGCCGGGGTCTGGCACCGCTGGGGTCTCACCGGCGGTGACGAGGCAGGTGCGTGGGGGCTGCTCCCACCGGAGCGGGCAGAGCCGACGTGGCAGCTCCCGTTTGCTGCAGCAGTAGAGCCCACCGGTGGCGGCACCCCCCGGCACCCCTCACCGTGCTCCCGGTGGCGGCGGTGGGTGCCAGGCAGGGACATGGGGCACTTGAGACAGGGACGAGCCCCCACAGCTGGGGGGGGGTCGAGGGGCTCCAGGCCTGGGGGGGGGCTGTCAGTGCCGGTCAGCCGGTGCTGGCCCCGGCAGGGAGCTAGGCCCCCCCGGCCCGGGAGCACCGGGCGGCCCCGGGAGCGAGACGCGACCTGATTAAAAAGGACGTTTCAAAAACAACGAGACGCAACAACCGGCTGCCATTTCCCGGCTGCTTCCTGCGGGGGGGGGGGGGGGTACGGACGGACACGGGGGGGGGGGGGCACGGCCTCAGCCCCACCACCGGGAACCCCCCCCGGGCCCTGCGGCAAGGACAGGCCACCCCCTCCCCCCGCGCTCCCCCCCCCGCCCCCGCCGGGTCTCGCGTGGATGGGGGAGCGCCCCGCCCCCCCCCCGCCGCGGGGGGGGTCCCGGGTCGGGAGGGGGCGGGGAACGAACGGGGCCGGGGAACGACACGACGCTGCAGGGGGGGGCTCCGTCCTGCGGGCGGGACGGGACCGGGAGGAACCGCACCGGGCACCGGGCCCGGGGCTCCCCGACAGGGCGGGGGGGCGGACGCCTCACCGCGGGGGGGGGGGGGGGGGGGGGAGGGGGGGCGAAGGTTCGGCGGCGGCCGGTCAGGGGAGGGGGCACAGAACAACAACGCCTCACCGAGATGGGGAAACGGGAGCAGGTCCCGCCGAGGCCGCCCCCCCCCCGCCCCAACACCCACCCCCCCCCGCCCCGGACCGTTACCCCCGGTCCCGACCCCGCACCTGGCAGCGGCGGCGCGGGCCCGGCGGGCGGCCGGGGCCCGGCTCAGGCGGCGCGGGGCGGGAGGCGGCTCGGCATGGCGCGGCCCCTCCGCACGGACCGGGCCGGGCCGGGCCGGGCCGCAGCGCGCCGGGCCCGCGGAGCCCAGCAGCGGCGCAGGGCAGGAAGCGCCTCGCGCCGCCGGGCGGTCCCAGCCCCGCCCCCCGGCGCCGACGTCACCGCCGCCGCGATGGCGTCACCGGGAGCGGCGCCGCGCGTCATCGGGGGGTGGGCCCAGCGCCCACGTGGGAGGGGATCCCCGCCCCCGTAGGGGTCAGGGCGGGGGGAATCCCCACGCGAGGGCCGCTCCCCCCCCCCCCCATCCCCTCACCCCCACCCCCAGCGGCGCGCGGCCCGTCACCCTCCCGGGTTCCCCGGGTCCCCCCGCCCCAGGTCCCCGGGGACCGCCCTCCCCCCCGCCCGGTTTACCCGGGGCAACCCCCCCGCCCAGCGGCGGCGGCGGCGTCCTCACGGTTCCCACAGATCCCCCCTCCCCGGTTCCTCCGGGACCACCCCCTCGCCCCAGTGCCCCCCCCCCCCAAGTACTGCCCCCTCATCCCCGTCACCCTCACCCCCGGGACCACCCCCCCTCCCCGCTGCCCCCGGCATTCTCCCCCCGCAGCCCCGGCCTCGCACCGGGACCGGGACCCCGGCATCGCCCGGCTCAGCGCGGCCGCAGGGACCCCCTCACCCCCCAGGATCCCCGGTGACGCCACGAGCAGGGTCCGGGGGCGCCTCCGGGGACGGCGGTGGGAGCAGGGGGTCCCGGAGGGCTGGGGGGGGGGGGGCTGTCCCGGTGCGGCCTCGGGGGACCAATCCCTACCCGGGGCGGGGGTCCCCTTCCCGGTGGCGAGGGGGTGCCGGTACGAAGCCGGGGCTGCCGGTACAACCGGCCGGGCTCAGCGGGGGTCCCGGTGCTCGAAGGGGAGGGGGGAGGGGGGGGCTGTCCCCGTGCCCGGCCGCGTGGTGCGTACCTGGGGGCGGCGGGGCCGGCCCGGTGCCGGTGCCCGCTGGTGGAGCCGGGCGGCGGCGCAGGTGCTCCCGGCCCCGCGTGATGTCAGCGGCCGCCGCCGCCCCCTCCGCCACGCGGGACGCGCCGCCATTTAAAGGGACCGCAGCCCTTCGTGGCATGGCGGGGGGGGGGGCGCAGGGAACGGCAAGGGGTACCCCCACCACGGCCCCTCGGGCTGTAGCCCGTACGGGGACCCCCCCGCAGTACCCCCTCCCCCCCCCTCCGTGAGCCCTCGCTGTAGGGCCTGGCCCACCCCCACTGGGGTGGGGGGGGCTTTGGTGCCCCGGGGGGGAGGGCGCAGCCCCGCACCGAGGAGGGCCGGGCCGTGCGCGGCCCCCCGGGACCCCCCGGACAAAGCTGCAGCTGGCGGGGCGGGGGCGGCCCTTTGTGCTGCAAAACGGTGGAGCTGCAATCGGAGGGAGGGGGGGGGGTTACGACGGACACACACCAGCCCCTGCCCGTGGGAGGGGGGATCCCTCCCAGTTTCCGGGGACACCCTCGGCCGAGGGTCCCTTTGCTGTGCAGACCCCCCCCCCCAGTACAGCCCCTTGTCCCCCTCCTTTGGTGGAGGAGCCCCGCGGGGGGGCGGGGGGGGGCAGGGGAGAGCCCCCGGAACAGCCTGGCCTTGCCAGTCCCGTGGGCAGGGGGCTCATGGGACCCCCGGGGGCAGAGGAGAGCCCCCCCCGGAACAGCCTGGCCTTGCCAGTCCCATGGGCGGGGGGCTCCCAGGACCCCCAAGCCCCCAGGACCGGGAGCCGCAGCACACAAGGCACCGGGACGTTTTCACCGATGTTTTATTGGAAACGTTAAATACTGGGGGTCCGGCCCCAGGCAGAGCCGGCGGGGGGGCGCAGGGGGGCCAGGCTCAGGCGTGCTCTTCAGCCAGCTTCTCCGCCTTGGCCACCGCCTCCTCGATGGGCCCCACCATGTAGAAGGCCTGCTCTGGGAGGTGGTCGTACTCGCCTGGGGGGGAGACGCCTTGTCAGTGGGGGGAGCGGGGCGCCCAGCCCTGCCCAGCCCCTCTGGGCCCCCAGCTCCCCCCCGCCCAGGGGGCCACCTCACCTGCCAGGATCTGCTTGAAGCCCTTGATGGTCTCCTTCAGTGGCACCAGCTTGCCCATGTGGCCGGTGAAGACCTCGGCCACCTGGAAAGGCTGTGACAAGAAGCGCTGGATCTTGCGAGCCCGGGCCACCGTCAGCTTGTCCTCTTCGGAGAGCTCGTCCATGCCCAGGATGGCGATGATGTCCTGCAAAGACTTGTAGTCCTGCGCGGAGAGATGTGGGGTGAGCGGCCAGTGCCGGGCTTCAACCCCCTCCCAGCACCCCTGCGGGGGGCTGCCCTGGCCCCCTCACCTGCAGGATCTTCTGCACCCCCCGAGCCACGTCGTAGTGCTCAGGCCCCACGATGTTGGGGTCCATGATGCGGGAGGTGGAGTCCAGGGGGTCCACGGCCGGGTAGATGCCCAGCTCGGCGATGGCACGGGACAGCACCGTGGTGGCGTCCAAGTGGGCGAAGGTGGTGGCTGGGGCAGGGTCGGTCAAGTCGTCAGCCGGCACGTAGATGGCCTGGGGAGGCGGGAGGGGACGGTGGGCCCGAGGTGGGTGCCAGGCAGGAGGGGACGGTGGGCCCGAGGTGGGTGCCGCGGCTCACCCGGCGCGGCGGGGCCGGCCCTGCCCTCACCTGCACTGAAGTGATGGAGCCCTTGCGCGTGGTGGTGATCCTCTCCTGCATGGTACCCATGTCGGTGGCCAGCGTGGGCTGGTAGCCCACAGCGGAGGGGATTCTCCCCAGCAGGGCTGACACCTGGGAGGGAGCAGGGCCTGTGAGAGGCTGCCCGGGGCCTGGCCACCGCTGCGCTCAGCACCAGGAGCCAGCACGCCAGCAGCCCCGCACCGAGCACAGACCTCGGAGCCAGCCTGGGTGAAGCGGAAGATGTTGTCGATGAAGAGCAGCACGTCCTGACCCTCCTGGTCCCTGAAGTATTCGGCCACCGTCAAGCCTGTCAGAGCCACTCTGGCGCGGGCGCCCGGGGGCTCATTCATCTGTCCATACACCAGGGCGACCTGCGGGCAGGACCCAGGTGTCAGCACCGCACCGCTCTGCCACCCACGCCCCTGGTGCTGCCGGGACCCCACCCGGCCACTCGGGAGACCCAGCCCACCTTAGAAGTGGCATCTTTCAGGTTGATGACCCCAGACTCAATCATCTCATGGTACAAATCGTTGCCTTCACGGGTTCGCTCCCCCACGCCGGCAAACACCGAGTAACCGCCGTGGGCTTTTGCCACGTTGTTGATCAGCTCCATGATCAGCACAGTCTTGCCAACGCCAGCACCTCCAAACAAACCTGGGAGGGAAGAGGAGTTGTGCTCAACACCAAGCTGATCTGGCGGCTCCCAGTGTCTCCCTTCCCCCATTTCCTCCTCAGATCAATAAACGTGGCTTCAGCAAGCTCAGGAGAACGAAAGTCAAGTTGTTACTCATCAGTGAAGGAAATAACTGCTGCAGAGGGACTGGTCCTGAGCCTCAGTGGGGCTGGCAGGGTGCCCCCTCCCCAGACAACCCCCTTTTCCTCTAGGGGCAACGTACCGATCTTGCCGCCCTTGGCGTAGGGAGCCAGCAGGTCCACCACCTTGATCCCCGTCACCAGGATCTCCTGTTCAACACTCATCTCCACAAACTCGGGGGCTTCAGCGTGGATAGCAGCAAACCTGCAGCAGAACAGAAACGGAGCTGAGCAACTGAACCAAGACCCTCAGTCGGGGTGCTGGCAGGAGGCTGCGCAAGTGCAATCCCTGCTCATGACCCAGGAGAAAGGGAGCGTGGCAGGGACGCGCCACGTCCCTGTTCACACATGTGTCTCCTACTCCAGAACCCGTGCCCCCACCTCCAAGCCCCATGTGATGCTGGCTCCAGGTCCCTGGCATCACTCACTGTTTCGTCGTGATGGGGCCCCTCTCATCGATGGGTTCCCCAATGACGTTCATGATCCTGCCCAGGGTCTCGGGGCCAACGGGGATGCGGATGGGCGCGCCAGAGTCCAGCACCTTCTGTCCCCTCACCAGGCCTTCTGTCCCGTCCATTGCGATTGTGCGCACAGTGTTCTCCCCTGCCAAAGCCCAAGGACAGCATCAGAGCAGTGCCCTCAAGCTGACCCTGGGGACAGCTGCTGGTGGCTTCCCCAGTTCCTGCCAAAGGAACAGTTTGCTGGGAGGAGGACCAAGAGGAGCAGCAAAATCCAGGAAAAAAATAGCACAGAGCAAAATCGAGCCCAGGCCACGCTCACACTGCAGCCCTGCAGCCCAGAGCCCTCTGGCAGCCATTTTCCTCCTCCTCAGATTGAAATCCATGGCTTCAGCAAGCTCAGGAGAACGAAAGTCAAGACACATCATCACAGGAGGACCCCTCCCACCCTCTGCAGCCCTTCTGCGGCAGATGCTCACCCAGGTGCTGAGCCACCTCCAGCACCAACCGGGTCTCCCTGCCCTGCACCTCAAGGGCGTTGAGGATGGGGGGCAGCCCCTCATCGAACTGCACGTCCACCACTGCACCGATGACGGCCACGATGCGGCCGGTGGTCGAGCCGGCCTTGGCAGCAGCGGCGGGCTGGGCTGCATAGTCCCGTCCTGGGGGGAAGCAGAGTGACGAGTCAAGGTCAGCTGGGGAACGGGCAGCTCCCGGTTCCCGTGTGCGCTGGGGGTGCAGAGCTGGGGGTGCAGAGCTGGGGCTCCCCTGCATGCCCTGGCATGTGCCCAAGACCCCGGCACCCCGCCCCGTGCACCCAGGGCCCCCTGCAGCCCTCGATCTGCCCAGGACGCCCTGATTGCCTCTCGGTGCACCCAAGGCCCCTGCACCCTTCTCGGTGCACCCAGGACCCCCTGACTGGCCCTCTGTGCATCCCAGAGCCCCTGCTGCCCTCGATCTGCCCAAGCCCCCCTGAACACCCCTCGGTGCACCCGGGACGCCCTGAACACCCCTCGGTGCTCCCAGGACCGAGGTGCACCCCCCTGCATCCCCTCTGCGCACCCCAGACCCCTGCACCCTCCCCGGTGCAAGCAGGACCCCCGTACACCCCCGATGCGTCCATGGGACGCTGCCCCCCGTCCCCTCGCCCTGACGGCCCGGCCCACCGTGCCCCGGTAACGGGCCGGCGCAGGCCCCAAGGTGACCCCGCGGCCGCCCCGCACTCACGCGCCCCGGCGGCGGCGGCTGGGCCGGCCCCGCGGCTGAGGAGCAGCGGCAAGAGGTCGCGGCCCGGCCCGGCCCGGCGGCGCAGCAGCGGCCGAACGGCGGCGGCGGCGGCGGCCGAGCAACGACCCGCGAGCCCCAACATGGCGGCGCCGACTGAGCCCCGCGCCCCGCCCGCCCCACACGGCTCCCGAGGGGCGGGGCCGCCTCTGCGTCACGCCCTGCCGCACGAGCCGATTGGGCGCGGCCCGCATCCGCTCTCCCATTGGCCAAACCTACCTCGTTGCTTGCTTTCCGCCTCCTCGCCATTGGGTCCTAGCGCTATCCGTCAAGCAGCGCGATGAATTGATTGGCTAAGGTTGGCGGAAAGGGCGGGCACACGCGGAAGGGCACCGGAAGCACCGCGGCACGTGTCCCGCGCTTGTCCTTGGGGCGGTCGCCGTGACCGACGGCCCAGGCCCCGCCACCGGCCAAGCTCAGCCTCGAGGGGCCGCCCGCCCCCCACCGCGGGCCCAGCTCAGTCCCGAGGGGCCGTCCGTCCCCCCCAGCACCAGGCCAACCCGTTCCACCGCGCCCCAACCCCCCACCCCCACCGTAGGGGAGCCCACCCTAGGCACAGCAATGCACAGGCCCCAGGCAGAAGGAGAGCCAGGGAGTCTTCAACAGTTTATTAGAAAGAATGCAGACATTAAAAAAATCCCAGCTGCTCTGAACATAAATTGAGGTTTTTCAGCCCGGTTATGAGGCGCCCGCGCGCCCCCACGGTCTGTCACTCGCTTCCATGCCCACAGTGCAAATACGATTTGGTCTAAACGAACAGATTGACAAGCAACAACGTACAGCCACTCGCACCCTGGACTAGGAGATGTAAAGCTTTAGGGTCAAACGGTACCAGGGGACAGGCTCCAGCCACCTGCGCTGGGTGGGGAGCACGTGATGGGACTGAACACCAAAGGAGGAGAATTTTGTTTCCTTTTCAATACAAACTTTAGTGGAACAGACCTGAAGACACCACAGGGGTACTGCGCCTCGCCAGCCAAATTTTGTGAGCCAATGACAACACCCTTGTTTCAGCCAGTTTTGATCCCGGTACAAACATACAATTTCAGGCGGCAGAGAGGGGGGTGGGGGAAATTGCTCATTTACCACTTGGTGTAAATTCAGGATTCTCCCATTGTAATTACATCTGCTACGAGGCAAGGAGGCTCCGTAAACTTTATTGCAACTGTTCTCTATGGATTGCCTACACCTCAATTGGGTTTTTTTGGAAGTCTGGAAAACGGTTCACACATAACGTTATTGCCTCTCGTGGCTTAAGACCGCCCCGTGCCATAGTACACACCTACCATCGGTGAAGCCATTTAAAATGGACTGAAAATGGGTTAAAAGATGCAGGATCTCCCTTTAGGGCTATCAACTCAGGAATTCTTATCTCGATTATGAAATGTTGTAATGAACTTCTTTCCCCAAACCCTGAAGACGACAGTTTTCCTTACTCCAGATCCGGCATTTCTAGAAAGAAAGAGCAGAGCATTAGCAGGTTTGGGTTGGTTGGTGGTTTTTTTTGTTGTTTTAAAAAAAAAGAAGCTACCAGGAGCCCCATTATCACAAGGGACACAAGCACAAAGATCCAGCCCTCAATCACAAAGGGCACAGCACCTTCCAAGGCCTCTGACCCCACCCTTGGTTCTTCACAAGGAAGATCCACATGCAGCCACTGCTGCAAGCGCAGAAGTCACGCAAGTAGAGCCAGTACCAGGCACTGATGCCCCCCCGCCCAAGCATGTGCCTGCTGCTCTTAAGGCCAAAGCCTCCCCAGGACCACAGCTGGCTGGGAAGGTCAAACTCGTGTTTCCTGCTTGTGTGGAAAGGCTTTTGCTAGATTATATAGTGTCACACTGCTCAGGCAGGGCACTGGCATTAGCTCCCAGCTGGGATTCAGTGAGACTAAAAGGACAGAGAATCTCCTGGCTCTGCTCAAGGCTCTCGCTCAGCAAGGAGTGTTCAGCACGCACTTGCACTGTTGCACAGTGTGCAGAAAGAAACAAGAACACCGACTTACTTTCATCATCACTGTCTGGCGAGTCCTGGAAAGAAGAAGAAACGTTAACTGGAGCAGACTGTGCGTGAAGGCACTCTTCCCTCTATCACCACTAACACAGCAATTGAGCTGCTGCTTCCAAAGCCCAGCAGCAAGCGTGCGCTCTGCCAGAGCGTATACCCCGAGGAACCCCACAGGTTCCACAGGACATGCTTCACTTGGCCTCACCGGCCAGGCCCACAGTAACCAGCGGTCACTGTGGAGGGGGCAGACACCAAGCTGTCCAGACACTGCAAGCACTGGCAGCACTGCCCTCACCACTGCTGCTGGAGGGAAGGAAGATGACTTTCACAAGTGCCATCATTCATCCAGACAAGGTCTGGTGCTATTTAAGCCTTTGACAGCACTGAATGGGTGCAAGTTTGACTTCAGCAAGCAGCATCGAATGCACAGGGTGCTGAACCAGCCCTGCACGTATTTACTGCAAACAAAGTACTTACATCATCTGCCCCATCTACTTCTGGCAAGTCTACGTCGTCATCTCCGCCCATGTTATTCATCATCTGTTCCAGAGACATAATAGCCACATTACAGGGGTGAAGCCAACCACACTCTACCTCAACTAGGGGAGCACTGTAAAAATCTAAAAATAACTTAAAATTGTCATAGTCAACAGCTGCCAGGCCTTTGGACAAATCAGCTGCACCTACGTAGGGATTACAAGGTGAGCATCTGAAAAAAATAATCTGAAGTTAATGGCTTGGCAAACCAACTGGTGCAGAAAGTCAGCACTGTTGTCTACCACAGGATGTATGTTTGCTTCCTATTTAATAGCCAACACAAATGGTCAACTTGGCTGTGGCATGGACAGCCCACAGCACTGGTTAAAGCTGGCAACAGCTGTGCCTCGGCAAACCGGCAGAGCCTGCACCGGGACCAGCAGCCAGGAATGCGCCAGGAGGAGGAATGTGACTCTTCCTACAGCGGTCTGTCCCTGCTTGCCAAGACACAGCCCAGAAGGGAACCCCAAACTTCCAGGGACCCATCTTCGCATACCTCAGAAAAGCGATCGAAGTTGGACATGTCTTCATCTGAATCATCTTCCCAATCTTTCCAGTTGTTGAAGTCCACACTGAGCCAGTTGAGCTGCACATCAACACAAGAAGTTATTTAAGGACAAGCGAGTAGCAAGCTGTTACTGACAGAAGGTTAATAAGAAGTGCCAATCTGATCAGAAGCAAAGTAAGTGACCCATTAACTGCTACATCATTTAAACATGACCCAAATATTAAACAAAACTAAAACCCAGGGGAGGCAGCAGGCAGTGCTGCCCTGGCCACCACGGAGCCCACACCCACCTTTGCCCTCTCTTTTGTTAACCTCGGCCATGCCTGACCAGATTCTCCTTTTCGTAAACAACACAAGATAGATCTGTCTGTTCTTTTATGCTTTGATTCCTGAAAAAGAGCAAATACACATCAGTACAATCATCACAAACTTCATCAGGAACTGCTTCTATTACTCCTTTTGTCTTAAGCTAGCAACTTATTCTCGGTCCTGAAAAACACCATCCAGAGATGCTTCCGTGGATCTGAGTTTAAGCACATTCTTACAGTCTAAGAAACGATGTGCCCACAATACCAGAAGCAGCCGGAAGAATGGATGGTATTTTTCAGGATACAGCACTAAGAACAAAACAAGATGAGAGTCAAGAGGATACTTACATTTGGATCAATATTATTAAAAAGGTCAATTTCGTTTAAATGTTTAAAGTTATCACTTCCTCCAAGACAACTGTTAAAAGGAAAAAAAAAGTTTGCATTTAGCACAAGACACCTTATAAAATAAATATAGCTCATTAACAGAATTCTATACTTTGTCAAGTTGTTCTGAAAAACCATCTGATCACCATCAGCACAGCCTTTATGTATCTCCCTGTACCTTTCAGCTTCGTCAAGGTCCAAATCACTTACCTGAACGTAAGTTTGGATTTTTCAAAATTTACATTAACATCTTTACTGTCTTCAACGCAAAATTCAATAAAGACATAGTCCCTCCGGTCGTACCACTTCGCAGAAGCGGGCTGCCTGTGAACAGACCATTTAAGAAAAGTTCAAATCAAGTTTTGTACCTTTCATCAAAATACCTGAAAAATATTTTCAAACTCACCCTTCCATGCTACCAGTAAACTTAACACTGGCTTTCCTTTTGTTTCTCCCCAAAAGGCAACTCGAGCAGTTTGATTTTTTTTTTATTACAGTTCAGGAAGTTCAACTAAAAGACTCCTTCCTGTTCTTAAAAGCTGCATTATTAGCTTATTATTAATAATCTTTAAAAGGCACTTAAGGCTGAAAAAAGCTTTAATAATAAAGAGATACAACACATTTAGTGCCTAATGCCCCTAAAAAGCTCATGCCAACATTCCTTGGAGAAGCCATCAGAGCCTGTGAGACTACAGTAAGCGCTACAGCACACCAAAATTATGACAAACTTTTCAAGATGAGCTACCACAGATTATGACACAATTTCAGTCACCTTTAACAGCTACACAGGCAGACTTCATGATGCTTTTTATTATCCAGAGTTAAAAGCCCAAAGCCATTGAAAATCCTACTTTTTTGGACATTGTTACTATTTAAAAAAAATGGATCCTTCCAACAACCTTGCTGTAAGACCCAGCTGAAGTCAGTACAGGTACCGGACTTGAAAAAAAAAAAATCACTTTTTTTCTGTTCTGACTTCTTGCTACAACCTTCTATGTACAGACTTTTAACTCCTACGCTCTCAAGGATCTTCCTGGTTTTGCACAAGTATCACAGGCAGCGACAGCCTGTCCAGGGCACCAGAAAACGTGCCAGGGCTCCTGACCGACTGTTGCGTGTTTGCAATTCTACAGCCAGAACTCACCTGCAAAGCTCAAGTGCGGCCATACCCGATCGGCGGGTGAAAGTGACCCAGACCCAGCTCCCCACGCCTGGGACTCCCTCCCCCTGGTTTCAGTTATTCTCCTGGCAACTCAGGCCAAGCCCACAACCAAATGTCTGCATTCCAGGAAAAAGCAAACAGCCACCCAGCGGGAGCTGCTGTTGCTAAGGCACAGAAGACAAGACGGGTGCTTCTCACACTTCAGCTATCTTCCAGAGGTGCAAGACCAAAGCTGGGATTTCACAGCTAACGCCCCTACAGAGAAGACCTCAAAAGACCTACCTGTGAGTCCGACTGAAGTGAAATGTTCTGGTCACTTACCGTGATGGTTACTGTGACTACACAAAGCTAAACCACACAAGGACACAAAGAAAGCTGATGTTCCGCCCTGTATGTGACTGAGCAGCTTCCCCTTCGCGCACCAAGGAGTGACGCTGGGTCTCAGCATTGCACTCTTCGCATTACAGCACAGTAACCTGACAAACTATAATTACCTTTTCAGAATATGTATTAAGGTGACCATTGCCAAGCCTTCAGAACAGATTGTGACTCACCTGATCATCAATCAATTCAATTCTTGGTGTCAAACTGACATAACTAGCAAAATTACTTACCAAGTGCTGCACCACTCCCCAAAGCAGCCCCACTCCCCCACCCCAGGGCTGGCTCCTGTCCTGCTCTGTACACCTGCCTGCAGGATGAACTGAACCAGGACCCAGCCCAGAGCCACCAGCACCAGCTTTGAGCTCCATCAGTGCTACCCGTACAAGCACCAGTGCCAGCTCACTGAGAGGCTGGTACAGCAGCAGAAGCAGCCGTGACTGCCTCCTCCAGCACTAGCACCTGTTTTAAGTGCAGAAAGCATCTGATCAGAGGCCAGTAACAGAGCATTTAACTTCTGAGAGCACAAAACCTACCTTGTTTCTGAATGCAACCTTTAGTTTCTAGCAGGATACTGTCCCCCCGAGTGAAAACCTAATGCTTTCCCTTGTAGCAGCATTTTTGGGAAATGTTAAGGCATCTCCTTATTCAGGTAAAGCACAGCAATAGCAGAGTAGCAAATTTCTTACTACAGTATTTTTAATTCCTTACTGGACATAGTTTTCCTCTTCTAAAAGGGAATGAAAGACTCTGAGGAAAAAAGGGGATGAGAAACGACCTGCTCTGCTCCCTCTGTGCACGCCTCTGCATTTGGGAACTGAGCAGCAGCCATTTCTCACGCTGCTGGAAGACAAAAATCCCCTCTGCGTGGAACTTGGTACATGCTCAAGCACACTGTTATCAGAACAGAAATCTCAGTGTCCCTGCCCACGATGATGCAGGGGCTCCTGCTGAATAGCTTTAACACTTCACAAACATTTTCAATGTCAATGGAGATATCTCCAGCCTCCCCAGGGAGCTGCAGGCATTCCTCAGTTTTGCAGCTTTGGTTTGGCCTTGACCTCGGTATCTTTGCCAAGATCAGGGGTCAGAGGCACCAAAAGCCTGTTCACAGCACTTCCAAAAGTCTCACCGAGCTGTCCTAGAGCTGAAGGAAACTCACATACGTCCAAGCTACAAAAGGGAATGAAAGATCAAAGAAAATGCACTAGAACATCATTCATGTTTCTAACACTAAACGCATGCCGCCTCCCCAGATATTTAGTACTTACCACTCTGAACGTGCCTACTGTAATTAAAGCTAGGATGGGGTTGCCTCTTATCCTTTTTATCTGTTTTTCTAATCTCTCATCCTCCCAAAGGGAGGATGGAAACCTTCCTTTGCCTGTCCGTGAAGCGCTTTAGTCAGGACTTACCATTCAAACCAGTAATGCAGGATACATTGGAACTACTAACCAAAGTTACAGATGAGACGGAAGTCGCAGCTCATTTGCGTTGCCTGCCTACACCAAGATTCCTAGGAGACAACCCTTGTGGAAGCCAAGGGTAAGGCGTGCACGTGCTCCGAGTGCTTCAGGGGGATGGTTCCCCTACGCCCACAGAAAGTCTTCTGTTTTCTTACAGGCACCAAGAAACACTGCCAGGACTTCTGAGCAGAGTCACTTGTTACACGGAAAGCCTCACGTCTCCTTCTTGCTCAAGCAAACTAATCCCAGGGGACCTCAGCCTTATGCCAACAGCGCCAACCTGAGTACAGGCTTTGGTTATGTATCATCCCCATGTCCTAATGGGATTTAGATTTCTCTGAAACAGAGAAGTTAATTTAAACATGCTTTTACCCATGCAGCAATAAACCACAGCAGACTTGGAGCAGCATACAGCCCAGGGAACCCATCACTAGGGTTCCACATTCAGCAAGGATTTCTTCTGTCAAATCTACACTTGCTGCCACCTGTGCATTTTGGTGACTTCCTAAACAGACACAGCTGCCATGCATCTCCATCCAACTGCCTCTTCTAGTCATCATATTCAGAAGACAATCATGACAACAGCACCACAGAACAGCTTCTAGAAGCTTCACAGCAGAAATTTCCTGCTACTGGGCAATGTGTGGGCTCAGCTTCACCCAAGCGACCTCCCTGCTTCGCCTGATCCACAGGGGCTCTGTGGTTGGCTGCCCACAATGCCAAGAGCCACCATTTGGCCACAGGCACCCTGGTCTCCAGCATAACCACAGGCGCAGAAGCTGCTCCTTGCACACCATACTCACGAGCTGAATCTTCAGTTCTTAAATGTTTGTAGCTCGGTGCGATTCAAGAAGTTTCCAAACCTGTCCTTGCGCTTCCTCGGCCACTCTGCAGACTGTGCCTACTGGAAGCCTGTCTTTGTCTCCTGGAAAGCATCCCAACAATACCTACAATTTGAGAACACTGGAAAAGCTGTCTGCTGAACAAGACTTTTACCCCCAGACAGCAGTAAGAAATCTGTTCTACAGAAGTAGTTTTGCTTTCATTTATATACTCTGGAAAGGCGCCTTTTTTTTAATTAAAAAATTAGTTTCAGACCATAGGCAATTGTAAGTGGGATGCAGTAGCATTTTAGTTTCAAGATTATGCATTCTACAGACATTAAACATGAAAAACTCCCAACTTTTTTAATGTGCTTCTCGCTTTCAGCCACACTAAGCTGAAGCAGCCGCACATTTCAGAGTTTCAGAAGAGCTGCACTGAAGTAAATGCCTCTCTGGGGACAAGGGGGCAAAAAGCAACAAGTGACATCGGCTTTTCCACCGAGTGGTAATGCTTTCCTCAGCACCTGTGGCAGACCAACCTTTCTGACAAAAAAAAGCCTCAGAAAAATACTACCCCCTCCAGTCACTGAAGCCAAATACGGGGAAATCCAGACTGTCAGTGGGCAACGCTGCCATCAGGTTCAGGGGCAGCACACCCCTTCCTTAACCGCCTGGTTTTGCTCTCAGAACCCCCCCTCCGCAAAGTTTGGCTCCTCTTTCACTTGCACGGCTAGAGAACACTCACGTTGGCTGGAGCTCTGTCACGAGCAGCAGACGCTGGTTTTGGGTCACTGAAGCAGCTTCAGTAGAATTACAATGAAGCCAGCTAATTAGGACTCCCCAGCATGGCACGAGCATTGCCTCGGAGCCCGGGTTTCCACTCGGGATATACCGGAGGCCGCACGAGCCACTCTCGGAGAAGGAATCCAGCCGCTCGGCTCCGCTTCCCTCCCGAGCACCCGGGGCTCTGCCCGCTCCCCCGCAGCCGGGAAGCTTCCCGAGCAGGCTCCGGCACCTGCACATGCACCACGGAGGCATCTTTTCACTTTTTTTTTTTTACGTGGAGAGCTAAGAGCTTACAGACAGACCAGCATGCCCGTAGGTAGCTGGCAGCACCGCGGATTTATTACTTACCGGGAAATGTTCTCAATTTTAGCTACTACCGCGTGCTGGAGGTCAGCGCTGAGCGACCCCTCCAGCCACGCTCAACACCCCCGTTCCGGGCGGCCCCTACACCGGCCGAGGGCCGGGCCCCGGCGAGCCCGCTCCGCCCCGGACCCATTCATTCCACACGCCCGGGCCCCGCAGCGCGGGGGCGGCAGATCCGTGCCCCGTTCGCTTTAACCGGGGGCAGACACGGGCCAAACCGGCGCCGCTCCAGCCGCCGGGCCGGAGCGCACAGCGACCGCCGGGCCCACCCCTACGGCGGGCGGACACCGGAGCGAGCCCCACGGAGGGGGGAACCCCCCGACCGCGTCGAGCTCCCCCGGGCCGCGGGGACACGCGGGCCGGCCAAGGTCACCACGCGTGCTGGCGGGACCCCACGCCCCACTCCCCTCCCGCCTCCCGGCGCGGGGCCGCGCCCCCCGGCGGCCCGGGCCCGCTGAGACCGGGCCGGCCTGGGCCGCCCCGCGCGCCCTCGCCTCTCCCCAGCCCTAGGCCTCACATGGCGAATGGCGGCGGCTCCGGCTGGCGCTCCTGGCGGGGGACGGGGAGAGGGGTGGCCAGGCTCCGGGTCCGGCTCTGAGTGGCGGCGGACGGCAGCGGCGAGCGGGCGGGCAGGCAGGGCCGTGACTCCGGCGGCGGCGGCGCTGCGGCGGACTCGGGGCTCGGCTCGGCGCGGCCTCGTTCCCACAATGCCCCGCGCACTCGGCCCTCGGCGGCGCCCAGCGCTGGTGACGCAGCAAAATACCCGCCGCGCCGCCTCCCGCCGCTGCCCTGCGCATGCGCGGCCCCCGCGCGCGGCCCCTGGCGCGCCCCGCCGCCCGCCCCGCCCCGCCCCGCCCGCGCGCCCGCTCCCTCCTCCCTTCTAGCAGCTTCTCGCCGCGCAGGCGCAGTGCGGCCCGGCGGCCCGGGGCGGGGCCCGCCGTTGCCGTGGCGACGGGGCAGCCCGCCCCCTGCCTTCCCCCGAGGGCTGCCGGGGACGGGGGTCTCCCTTCGGGCCCCCGCTATGGCTGGGGGTCTCTCTGCAGGTTCCCCACCGGTGTTGGGGGTCTCCCCACGGACCCCTGCCCACAGGGCCCTGCCAGGGCCGGGGATCTCTCCAGGGGTCCCCCCCCGTGGCTGAGGGTCTCACCATGGGCCCCTGCTAGGAACAGGGGTCTCTCTGCAGGGCTGGGAGTCTCCCCCTGGGTCCCCCATCATGGCCGGGGGTTCTCTACAGGCCCTTGCTAGGACCAGGGGTCTCTGTGGGTCCCCACCAGGGCCAGGGGTCTCTCCTCAGGGCATTTCCAGGCCCCGCCTCGCCACGGCTGGGGGTCTCCCTGCGGGCCCCTGCCAGGGCTGGCTGTCTCTCCACAGGGCCCTGCTGGCACCAGGGGTCTCTCCATGGGTCCCCACCAGAATTGGGGGTCTCTCCACAGGGCCCTGCTGTGGCTGGGGGTCTCTCCAGGGGTCCCTCACTGTGGCCAGGGGTGTCTCCATGGGCCCCTGCCAAGAGCAGGGGTCTCTCTGCAGGGCTGGAAGTCTCCCTGCCGGTCCCCCACCATGGCCAAGGGTCTCTCCATAGGCCCCTGCTGGGACCAGGGGTCTCTGCACAGTCAGGAGTCTCTCTGCAGGTCCCCCACGGTGGCTGAGGGTCTCCCCATGGGGCACTGCCAGGGGTGGGGGTCTCTCCGCAGGGCCGGGGGTCTCCCTGTGTGCTCCACCATGGCTGGGGGTCTTTCTGTGTGCCACCATGGCTGGGGGTCTCCCCACCATTGTAAAACACCAGAGCTCTCTTACATACCCATTTTCTTACTCCAGACAAAGAAATATTTATTACCTAATGAATAAAGAGGGAATAAATTTTGGTAATGTAGCTATTTTCAAGTGCCGTTGGCTAAATTTAGCTACCTACAGGTCTAATAAAGCATCTTAAGAAATACTTTTTTTTTTTTTTTTTTTAGTTTTGAGAACTCACCTGTTCCTAGATTCTTTTCTGTAAGTATTTCTTTTGGATCCTAATACAGGCTTCACAATTCTTGAATTTTATTTCACCCAAGTCAGAAATTTGGGGCTGAAATTATTTAGATATTGTACTGAAGAATGACAAATGCACAGAACAGATTAAGTTGTGGCAGAATATTAGAATGTCGCAAAGCCTACCCTTTTCTTTCAGTTGACAACTTCATTAACAAAATGCATTCTCACTGCCTTTCTGTTACCATTATATTTAACAGGTCAACATCCCATGGGTTCAATGTTTTCCAAGACGGCAGGTCACCTAAGCTAGAGTTTTTCAGAAACAACACGTTGCTGCTCACCCTTTCGACACACCGTAACTCTACTTCCATTCCTAGCAGTAACGTCTTAGTCAAACCTGCTCCACAAATTCACTCTTACCTGACAGCCACCATGTTCTTAAAGCACTGAACCCGCAGTTCCTAAAGGCCATTAAAAGTTGTTCTCTTAACGTTTGAAGACCCAGGCTACAACAATGAAAACCTCTTATTTTTTCCTAAGTTGACCTACAACTTGGTTCTCTGGTTAGTTCATGGTAGCTGTTCCAAGTACTCAAGTGTATGAAGAAAACCCAAGGCACAGGATTTACAATTTTTCACGATTTAACAGGGCAGACATGAACAACCGGTGCCATCTCGTTCCCCCCCATCGGACACTCCTGCTGGCACATCCTCAGTGATGGGCAGCCGTGGCCACTGCAGGTGCCGAGGTGGCCGTGCTGAGGTGGCCATCCTTGGGGAGGTGGCCACGCCGAGATGGCCGTGCTGAGGTGGCTGTGCCGAGGTGGCTGTGCAGAGGTGGCCGTGCCGAGGTGGCCGTGCTGATGTGGCCATGCTGAGGTGGCCGTGCTGAGGTGGCCATCCTTGGGGAGGTGGCCATGCCAAGGTGGCCATTGCTGAGGTGGCCGTGCCGAGGTGGCCGTGCCAAGGTGGCCATCCTTGCAGAGGTGGCTGTGCCGAGGTGGCCATGCTGAGGTGGCTGTGCTGAGGTGGCCATGCCAAGGTGGCCGTGCCGAGGTGGCCATGCTGAGGTGGCTGTGCTGAGGTGGCCGTGCCGAGGTGGCCATGCTGAGGTGGCTGTGCTGAGGTGGCCGTGCTGAGGTGGCCGTGCTGAGGTGGCTGTGCTGAGGTGGCCATCCTTGGGGAGGTGGCATGCTACCTCCCAAAGCCAGAGAAGGAGAGAACGGCCGCCCCAAACAGGCCTTTCAATGCCAGGTCATCTGTCTTTGTGGCCCATCCCAAAGAATCCTTCCTGAAAGGGACAATGCAGAGCAGGGAATCGGGGAAGGTCACTGTCCAGACTGAAGGTAGAGGTGAGCGAAAGGCCTCAGGGTCCCGCAGCCCAGTCCTCGCACAGGGCCCATCACTGGCCTGTCCATGGCTGGACACTGCCCCTGGGCCCATTCCTGGCTGGATACTGTCCCCAGGCCTGTTCCTGGCTGGGTACCATCCCCGGGCCCATTCCTGGATGGATGCTGCCCCTGGGCCCATTCCTGGCTGGGCCCCATCCCTGGGCCTGTTCCCTGCTGGACACCATCCCTGGGCCCATTCCCGGTTGGGCCCCATACCCAGGCCTGTTCCTGGCTGGATGCTGCCCCGGGCCCGTTCCTGGCTGGGCCCCATCCCTGGGCCTGTTCCCACCTGGGCCCCATCCCCAGGCCCGTTCCCAGCTGGGCTCCGGCCCCAGGCCCATTCCTGGCTTGGCTCCATCCCCTGGCCTGTTGTCCCAGCTGGGCCCAGTCCCCAGGCCTGTTCCCTGCTCAGCCCTGTTCCCGGACCCGTTCCTGGCTAAGCCTCATCCCTGGGCCCAGACCTGGCTGGCCCCATCCCTGGGCCTGTTCCCAGCTGGGCCCTGTCCACACACCCATTTCCAGCTGAGCCCCCTCCCCACGCCCGTTCCTGGCCTGGCCCCATCACTGAGCCTGTTCCCAGCTTGGCCCTGTCCCCAGCTGGTCACCATCCCCGGACCTGTTCCCTGCTCAGCCCTGTCTCCAGGCCCATTCCTGGGTGGGCCTCATCCCTGGGCCTGTTCCCAGCCCCATGGGCCATGGGGCCCTGGCTGCTCCCACCGAGCCTGTGCCCGGCAGAACCCTTCTCCAGCCCACCCTGGGGTCATTTTTACCCTCCCCAGCTGCCCCGAGCCGGCAGGTTTGGGCCCACACCCCTGTGCATGGCAGCACGTGCTGCCCGCTGGGCCTTCATCCTGCACTGCTGCAGGGCCTGCGCTGTGCCGCCATACCAGCGCCGAGCCCCCGGCACCGCTGCAGAGGGGGACGCTCGTGCTGGGCCTTCCCCAGAGCACATGTCTTACCAAAAAAAAAAAAAAAAAAAAGGCAGCTTCCCCTGGGAGATGCAGTGATTCACGCCAAAGGCATCCCAGCTCATCACGAGGAGCACAGACCAGGACCAGGCTCGGGAGCGAGCAGCAGCATTTGGGAACTGGGAACGCGAAATGCCCGCCTGCCAGCTGAGCAACTGGATAGTGAAACCCTGGGCCAAATCAAAAGCCAATTCCTGCTCCAGCGGGCAGTCAGGGAACAGCACAGGGAATCGAGCACGGTACTAATGAAAACTCAACTCCGCACCGAGCAGATGGGGCCTCTCCAGGCCTCGTTCCTGCCTGTGGCCTCCGAATTCAACCTCTCAGAGCTGGAAGCTGCTCTGAAATCCCATCGCTGCTCCCTGGGCCAGCAGCTTTCCAGTTTCTTAATTAAAACTGTCAAACACCGCTGCACAAGCCTCCCACTCAATCCCCCCCACCCGGGCTTGCCCATGGCCACCCTCCCTTGCAGCCCCTTGCGCTGCTGCCTCCCGGCAGGTGGGAGCTCTGCCCACCTGCATGGGTGGGCTGCAGGGTAACGGAGGGCTCCCAGCTGGCATCGCCATTATTTCCTCTTGGGCTTCTCGCTGGCTGCCTGTGCTGCCATGTCACTCATCAGCTTTAATGAGCTGTTCCGAAACCCAGCATTCATGGCACAGGGGAGAAAATTCTGCTAAACGGCAGCAAGATGCCCATTTTCGCAGCTCCAGCCTCTGCATTTCGTGAGACTCAGGGCCGTGGGAGGGTAGACGTCAGCTCACTCCCCTGCGAGTGGGGGGGAAGATTCCCTCTGCCTGCAAGGAGCGGCTTTCTGGATGAGCAGAGGCTTCCCGAGCGCAGTGCCTTCCACTGCTCAGCCCTGCTGTGCCGCCCCATCCAGCAAAGCAGCAGGTTGCAACAGCGGACCTGAAGCTGGACGAGCCTCAGCCTCCCTTCGGCTCAGGCTGGAAGGTGTGCGATGCCCCAGTCCATCCCCACCCCACAGCTGCAGGGAAGTAAGAAGCTCATGGTCACCAAAGGAACGTCGGGGGGGATGAAGGTGACACCCTGCAGCGGGCTCCTCGCCTCCCATCTGGGACCTCCCGCTGTCTATTGAAGGAGACGGCCTGGGCTGGACCCAGTGTCCCAGGCATGGTGGTGACACTGGGGCTCATGGCCAGCCGACCTCCAGGACAGGAAGGAAATGAGGGAACGGGCAGGTGTTCTTCCGCTGCAGCGGGACGGGACAGGGTATCGGTGCTGAGATCTTCCCGGGAGGAAGGCTCCACCCTGGGACCTTGGCTACCAGGGAGGGGAAGGTAGCAAAGCCAACATGGAGCAGAAAGTGTTTCACCAACAATAAGCCACAACTTTTATTAATTGATAGAAATAGTACAAATTTTAAATTTAGTTGCATTTTACTTTTCTCTGAAACACCAAAAAACGCTCCTCCCTCTGGCAGCTACATCGTCAACTCCTGCAGAGAGAGAAAGGCACGTTAGGAGCCAGCCTTGCCGGCAGCACAGAGCCCTACAGCCCGGCCCCTGACACGCAGAGGAATCCAGCACCACGGCTGCAGGCGGGAGGCACATCCCGTCCCTCAGCTCATGCCCTACGTGCGGCAGCAGCCGCATGGGAACTACGTGCTGCACATCTCCCCCCAGGGACATCCCACCGGGAATGGTTCTCCCTCCTCCCCGGGCGCCAGGCCCACCTGGCCAGGCACTCACCATTATAGCGTTTACAATATCGTTACTGTTGTTCTTCAGGGCACGGACTGCCTTTGCTCGGGACACGTTCGCCTGTGACATCACCAGCTCAATGTCTTTCACCTCGACGCCAGTTTCGTCAACCTAAAGGAGACAGAACAGGGTTCACGCCAGCCCGACCACGGTTTGTTCCGTGCCTGGCAGAGGGAAATGGGATTGTCTGGACTGGGGCAGCTCCTGCTCAGGCCACGCAGACAGAAGCTGGGAGGCAAGGCCGGGTACTGCCCAGGCCTGGGGACAGTCCCCTGGCAGTGCCTGGGACCAGATCCCCCCAGGGAAGGACCCTGTGCTCTCCTTTTCCCATCATGGTGAAGACACGGATGGAGGAAAGAAAACCATGGGTCTTAACACAAACTCTGGAGGCTTTGCAGCCGGCTCAGCCCCACGGTGAAGTGCCCAGCCCTGCAGAACCAGGCTGGGGAAGGCGTACCTCCTCTTCCTCGCTCTCCTCCTGCACGGTGGGAGTCTGTGTGTTTTCTTGGATGTTTGAAACAGTTTCTCCTTGCACTTTGAACTTTTCGGCAGCTGCCAGCTGGGCTTGCTGGGACAGGTCTTCGATCTGGAGGAGGAAAAGGTGTGAGTGAGGCTGGCCTCGTGCAAAGCAGGATGCCAGCATGCAGGCTCGGCGTGCCGCAGCTGTGCTCCCCACCCTGCAGCAGTGCCAGCACATCAAACAGCTCTGCCGAACAACGCAGCTGGGAAGCTGGCCCTCAACGCGCACCCCCGGTCTGCCCACATCCCTCTGGAGTGGCACAGAGCAGCTGCTGCAAACACGGATTAACGCAGCTGCCAGACACTCTGCAGTCAGCTCACCTTCGCTTCACCAAAGACTATGTAGGTGTCTGATGCTGGGCTCTTGTATACGTCTGGCTTTGTGATGACGAAGAGGATGTTCTTAGATTTCCGGATGGTGACTCTGGTTACTCCTGTCACCTGGCGAAGGCCCAGTTTAGACATTGCCTGAAAAACATGAGAGAAAAGTAAGCGAGGGAAAGAAGTTACTGAGACAGCCCAGCCTGTGTAAAGATGCATCCACTCATCTGCTCTCCAGAGACCCGGGTCCAACGATCGGTGTGCTCTTGCAAATGAAAATGTGCATTTTACTGCTGTGGAGGAGAAGCAATCCCAGGCTTTTAGCCTGACAATGCAGTGGGAGCCCGGGAGGGAACTCTCCCAGGACTGGCAGGATCTGTAGCACAGCCCTGAGCCCCTCCAGACACGGAATTTTGCCCACAGATGGGGTGTCCCCCTGCCCAGGGGCCTGATGAGGGCAGAAAGTCATACAAAGCTCTTGGCTCCCCAACGCCCAGCTGCTATTGTACGGGGCGGGAGGGGAGGAGCAGCAGGTGGGGCAAAGGCCCCAGCACTCGAGGATACCGTGCCAGACCCTGAGGCAAACCCCAGCCACCCACGGGCAGGCTGTTCACCATGTACAGGTTTGGTCCAGCCACCACCCCACCTCACCTTCCGTGCTTTCTTTTCGCTCCGGCTCTGTTTTGCTTTGCTGACAGGTTCTTCATCTATTTCAGCTGCTGCTGCAAGCTGCAAGGATAGAAAACAAGAGGAATCCGTGACAACCCCGAGGTGGTGATGGACAGCACCAGCAGGGATCCTGCTCTGCTGCTGCTGCTGGGTGCAGGGACGTGGCCAGCGTGTGCCGCCTGCCCTACCTGTGCCTGCTGCGTCGTGGCCTGTGTAGAGTCTTGCTCTTCGAGCTCTGGTACGGATTCATCACTGTCAGACTCTGTTCCAGACCCTACAGAAACAAACACACGTGTCTCTTTCCAGCTCAGGTAGGTCCAGGGGACACAGCAAGATCAAAGAACTGCACTGCTCCAGTGCAGCCCTTGTTGCTGGGGGTTCTGAGTGCTGACACCATTTCCAGCCCGCACGGTCAAGCAGGATCAGGTGGAAGGAGTGCTCTCTGCAACCCCAAACACCATCAGCAGCAGGGAGCACAAAAGCCTGTTCTGAGCATGCTCACCATGGTGGAAGGGCTGCCAGAGCACCGCAGATGCCTGGACGCTGCCTCCGGAATGCTGAGGCCCCAGGAGACAGCCCCAGCTGCTCCCCCCAGTTTGAGGCACCGTGGTGGCCGGCGTGGCAGCGCGGCTGGAGGAGGAGCACAGGGCAGCGCTCCTCAGGCCTGGCACTGACTGGGACTCCCTCGGTTTCCCTCTGTTCAGGCAGTGGTGAAGCTGGAGTTACAGGAGCTCAGACACACAGCATGGAACTGAGACTCGAATCCCCGAGTCCTTGGGGCTTCTGCACCTTTCCGTGACTTTGCTACACGAGGCGATTTGCAATTACCTCGAAAATCCCCACCAGGGAACAGCATCTTTGGACGCTCAGGTTGGCCTCTGTGCCAGGTCCTGAACGCTGCTGGAGCCGGGGAGGCTCAGAGGGCTGCCAGCTCCTGTGCCACTGCCGCAGTGCCACCATTAGCTTGTGAACCATCGTACAGCCGTGTCCGACCACGCAGGAGTGAACAAAGCACAGCCGGGTGTCTCCAGCCTTAGAGGAGGCCAGAGGGTGACCACGATGTCCTCTCATGCAGCTGTTACCTGAATTCAGTCCTGTTTCCTTCTCTGGAAAGGGCCTCTGTGCCCATGGCCGTGCAGAGCACGCAGGAGCCCCCGACAAAGCTCTCTGCAGACTGTCGGTGTGTGCCTGGGGGCCCCCAACAGTTCAGCCAGGCGAAGGACTTTCCCCAGTGTGTGGGGACAGGCCCATTTTGGCACTGGCAGTGCCCGTAGCTCCCCTTTGCTAGCAGACAGACACAGGGAACACCACGGTGGATGGCAGACAGCCCCCCCAGGGTACAGGCACGTGGCAGCTCTTCCCAGAGCCTCCGTGTGAAGCCAGCTCAGGCAACAATCGCAGCACCCATGCCTCAAGCCACACCGTGCTCCGTGCCTGAAAACACGCATTAGTGACACTGACTCGCTGGCACTGGACCATGCCGAGCCCTGACCTGCCCGATCCCGCGGCCACGGGGCATCTCCCTTCCCCATTCCCCGGCTCACCGGCTGCTCGGGCAGGTTCAGCCCGGTCTGGCACGGTTCAGGCCTGCCTCCACCGCGGCACCTCCACAGACTATTCGTCTAGAGCAACACGCCAAGCGCCCCATCTACGGGTTAGTATCTGGTGGGCAGCCAGTGACACTCCATGCACACGGCAAACCGAGGTGGCAAATACCCTTGTCATTCCTCAGGACAGGCTGCTTAGCCGGAGGAGCAGGGGCCTCAGCGGGGGCCACGGCTGCTCGGGGAGAGAAGTCCACCAGGATGGGCTGCACCGGCGGCTTGGCAGCGGGCAGCTCGGGGGGGATCAGAGGCGGCAGGTCATCGTCATCGACGGCAGAGCTGACAGGGGCTGGGGCCTTCGAGGGGGGCTTGGATGGGGGTGGGCGGGGGGACGGCTTGGTGACTTTCCCAGGAGGGGTCTGCTTCTTTGCAGGGGGAGCGCTCGGCGCAGAAGGGGCAGGCGAGGGAAGGTTACCTGCCGGGGCAGAGCCAGGAGGGCTGCCCTCTGGCTTCTGGGGAGCAGGGCCTGCACAACTGGCTGATGGCTTTGGGGGGGCACCAGGAAGCCCTGGGGCTGGGGCAGCCGTGCCTGGAGTGGGAGCTGGCATGCTGGGTGCCAGGGCTGCTGGGGGGGCAGCTGGAGCTGGTGGGGCTGCAGGAGATGATGGGGCTGCAGCAGGGCGCTTGGGAGGCGCTTTGGCTGCAGCTGGGGCTGGTGGAGCCGCTGGCACTGGAGCAGCAGGGGCAGAGGGAGCCTGTGGAGCAGGGCCAGGGCTGCTCTTCAGAGGCTTTTTAGCTGCAGGGGGAGCAGCTGGAGATGCAGGAGCTGGTGTGGCAGGGGCCGAGGGAGCAGCAACAGGGCTCTTGGGAGCTGCTTTGGCTGCAGGAGGAGCAGCTGGAGCTGGTGGAGATGCAGGAGCTGGTGTGGCAGGGGCCGAGGGAGCAGCAACAGGGCTCTTGGGAGCCACACCAGAGCTCTTGGGAGGCTTTTTGGCTGCAGGGGGGGCACCTGGAGCTGGTGGAGAAGCAGAAGCTGGTGTGGCAGGGGCCGAGGGAGCAGCAACAGGGCCCTTGGGAGCCGCTTTGGCTGTGGAGGGCACAGCTGGAGCTGGTGGAGATGCAGGAGCTGAGGGAGCAGCAACAGGGCTCTTGGGAGCTGCTTTGGCTGCAGGAGGGGCAGCTGGAGCTGGGGGAGATGCAGGAGCTGGTGTGGCAGGGGCCGAGGGAGCAGCAACTGGGCTCTTGGGAGCTGCTTTGGCTGCAGGAGGGGCAGCTGGAGCTGGGGGAGATGCAGGAGCTGGTGTGGCAGGGGCCGAGGGAGCAGCAACAGGGCTCTTGGGAGCTGCTTTGGCTGCAGGAGGGGCAGCTGGAGCTGGGGGAGATGCAGGAGCTGGTGTGGCAGGGGCCGAGGGAGCAGCAACAGGGCTCTTGGGAGCTGCTTTGGCTGCAGGAGCAGCTGGAGCTGGTGGAGAAGCAGAAGCTGGTGTGGCAGGAGCTGAGGGAGCAGCAACTGGGCTCTTGGGAGCCGCTTTGGCTGCAGGAGCAGCTGGTGGAGATGCAGGAGCTGAGGGAGCAGCAACAGGGCTCTTGGGAGCCACTTTGGCTGCAGGAGCAGCTGGTGGAGATGCAGGAGCTGGTGTGGCAGGGGCCGAAGGAGCAGCAACAGGGCTCTTGGGAGCTGCTTTGGCTGCAGGAGGAGCAGCTGGAGCTGGTGGAGATGCAGGAGCTGGTGTGGCAGGGGCCGAGGGAGCAGCAACAGGGCTCTTGGGAGCTGCTTTGGCTGCGGGAGGGGTGGCAGGAGCTGCTAGGGCTGCCACTGCTGGGGTGACAGGTGGGGAGCTGGCAGGGACAGAAGGAGCAGAAGGGGCAGTGACCGGGCTCAGAGAAGCCACTTTGACTGCAGGAAGAATGGATGGAGCTTCCACCACCGGTGTGACAGGCAGGGAGCTGGCAGAGGGGGCAGGTGCGGTGGGAGGTGACCTCGCTGCAGGAGGGGCAGCTGAAGTTGGCATAGCAGGGACAGAAGGTGTAGATGGGGAAGCAACCAGGCTCACGGGAGCCACTTTGGCTGCAGGAGGGGTGGATGGAGCTGCCACCACCGGTGTGACAGGCAGGGAGCTGGCAGAGGGGTCAGATGTGGCAGTGACAGGGCTCACAGGTGGCAATTTGGCCGCAGAAGGGGCAGCCGGAGCTGGTGGAGCTGGTGTGGCAGGGGCAGAAGGAGCTGACAGGGCAGTGACTGGGCTCATGGGAGCCACTCTGGTTGCAGGAGGGGTGGCCAGAGCTGCCATCGCTGGTGTGACAGGTGGGGAGCTGGAAGGGGCTGAGGGGGCAGCAGGCACAGGAGCTACCGGTGGGGAGACAGGACTCACTGGAGCTGCTTTAGCCAAAGCAGCCATGGCTGCTGCCACTGGTGGCCCTGGGGGAGATGGGGCAGCTCCCAGAGAGGGTTTTGACAGGGCAGGAGCGATGGGAACGGCCACAGCGGCAGGCGCTGCCTGAGGGTCCGGGCCCTCAGGAGGTGTCCTGGCCATGGAGGGAGGGACTGGCTCTCCCAGAGCTGCAGGGGCAGCAGCCGGGTCCACTGGGACAGGGTCCACAGGACAGGTCTGGGCAAGAGAAGGAGCAACTGGAACCAGTGGAGAGACTGGAGCACCAGGGGTCAGGCCCTGCGGGGCAATAGCATTACTCCCAGGAGACATCACAGCTGGCACAAGAGGGGCAGCAGGTGACAACGGGGCCAGGGCCACGGGGGCAGCCAGGAAGCCAGGAGGAGAGATGGCACTGGTCAGGGCTTGGCACTGGGGAGGAGCTGGGGGGGGCAGGGGAGAGCTGGGGGCTGGGGCTCGGGGAGAGGCCGAGGCAGAAGCCAGCAGGGTGGAGGCAGGGCTGCCAGGAGACACTGGTACTGCTGGGGCAGCCAAGACAGGGCACGGAGGGGCTGCTGTGGGAAGAGGGGGAGAGCCCGGGCTCTGGGGACAAGCTGCAGCCTCGGGAGGCGCGGCAGGAGCAGGCAGGAAAGTGGGGGACGCTGGTGGGGGAGATGGTGTCAGGGGAAGGGAAGGGGGCAGGAGGAGAGCAGCCGGGGCTGCCCCGGGGGCCAGGGAAGCGGCGGGGGCTGCGGAGGCTGCTGTGGGGGCAGGCAGAGGGGCCTGGGCTGCAGCTCCCGTGGGGCTCATGGGGACGGCAGCTTTCACAGGAGAAGTGAGAGCTGTGGGGGGAGAGCCAGGGCTCATGGCAGGGGCGAGGGGGGCCACCGTCACTGCGGCAGGAGCAGCGGCCAGAGCAGGCAACACTGGGGCTGGGAGTCCCGGAGACACTGGGCTAACTGGGGCAGGCCCTGGAGATCCTGGGGCTGCAAAACCCATTGGGGACTGCGGAGCTGGAGGAGGGGAGGTGGTAACTGGGACCTGCAGAGCTGGGGCAGGGAGCTGGGGGGGAAGAGAAAACACGGGGATCGCTGCTGCTGGGACCACAGGTGGGGAAACGGGGGCCGGGGGCCCAGCAGGGACAGGCAGAGTCGCGGCAGGGCTGGGCGGCTCCGCTGGGAGAGCCTGGCCAGCGGGGCCCGGAGATGGAGTCAGAGGTGGGGAATGAGCAGCATGAAGAACAGCTAAAGGAGAGAAACAGAGTGAACCCGTGAGAGCAGGGAGAGAGGGAGGGGAGGCCAGCAGAAGGCAGCGTGCCCAGCACAGCCGGCCCCGTCCTGGCCCTGGCCTACCCCAGCCTTCGTGCCTGGCCTCTAGGGCAGCAGAGGAACGTCTGCCCGACCCACCAACCCAGTGCAGACCGGGGCGTTCATCCACTTCTAGAAACCGGCACCAATTCTAGAGAGCGCCGTGCCAGCATAAGCCAGCTGATGGGCACAAGTGACAAATGAAAAAAACCCGCTGCTGGGATCAGCACTGCCACCCCAGGCTTCCCTCTTTAGAGGGAACCCTGGCACGGCACGGGGTGGCACCTGAAACGCCAGGAAGCCCCAGCAGGCCAGGGGCCAGGCTTTGCTGCCAGCTCTACCCTTGGCTCTTCCCTACCCAAAGGGGCTGCCACCACCTCCATGCAGCTCCGGAGGCCTGGCCAGAGCCCCAGCGCTGCTCCCGAGTCTGGGAAATGGCATCCCGGGCTGGCAGGAGCAGGGAGGGCAACAAGGACCCACCCGAGGATAGGAAGGAAAAGTCAAATTGAACACACTGGCATGCATAACTGCTCCAGGAGCGCACTGGCAGCAGGCAGCCCCCTCCCTCCAGCCCCAGTGGGACACAGGCAGCCCCTCCTGGCAGGCACACGCCCTTCAGGGACGAGGACACCAAGACACAGGGGAGCGGCGTGGCTCAACCGCACTGAGGGGACAGGACCCCGAGTCCTGACTCCCACGCAGTGACCTGCGCTCCCCTGTGCAAGCTGTTAGGGTTAATGTAACTGCAACCACCCAGAACAGCAAACTCTGGTTAATGTGGCACACGAGGTGTTAACGAGGAGGGTCCTGAGTACCTGGTGCTGTGACAGGAGCAGTAACAGGGGCTGCGGGAGGAAGGGCAGCTGGAGCTGAGGTGAGAACAACAGTTTGTTAAGACAAGTCCCACTGAGGGAGGGCACTTGCCATCCAGCTCCCCCAGCACGTGCCTGCCTCCAGCCAGCACTGGGAGCCCGGCGAGAGCCCGGCGTTCCCGAACGCCAGCTCAGGATCAGAGGGAACCGCTCAGGGGAAAGGGCTGTGAGAGCCAGGGAGAGCAGCGCTTGTCCGACCAGCGTAACCGGCACCACTGCCAGTCGGGAGAGCAGAACCGGCCCAGCCACACACCCGCCCCTCAGCAGCTCCAGCCCCGTGCACGGCACCAACCCCGAACACGAAGGCAGCGTGTCCCGGCAGGTCCGCTGGCAGGGACAGTGAGGGGAGTGCTGCCAGGCCAGCTGCCAAGGAGAAGCCACCGACAGCTGCGGAGCCCAAACCACAGTCAGGTTTGCAGAGACCTCAGCACATCGAGGGAACGACAGATCTCCTCCTGCTTCCGCACGGGGCACCGGCTCACCGCTGCAGCCGCATCCAGCTCTGCACAGGTCACCCGCTGACCTGCGACAGGGGTTCTGCCAGCAATTCCATTGCCCCACCTCTCCCATGCTGCAATTAGGGCTAATCACAGACTCAAGTCCTTGCCTCCCTACCGTGCAAAGCAGCAACATGTGCGTGGAACTCACAGCAGCCTCCTCTGTGGGCAACATCCCTTTCTCTGTCCAAGAACAGCGGCCTGGCCCTGAAAGATGATTCCAACGCCCCATTTCCCCCGCCTACCCTGAAATGTGGGATGGTGGGAGGAGGCGGGAACCTGCCTGGAGCTGAGCAGCTACTCAATGAGTGCCAGACATCAGTGCCTCGTGCCAACGGGTGCCAGGACACTTCCTGCTCCAGAGAACTTACTGGCGCCTCAAAAAGGAGAAACAAAACCTGCCAAGAGCTGAGCTGGTCCCAAGACCTTTACAGAACAGGCTACTCAGACAACACCCTTTTCTGGAAAGCTCATTTATCCCTGCCAGCTCCTCCTGTTCCTTTTCCAACTCCACCAACACCTCACCAGCACCGTTTGAGGACATTCCTGTGATAAGCACAATATTTCAATTCACCACTTCTGCACTGACAGCCCTGCCTCACAGGATTGTCAAGAAGCACATATAATTTTTAAGGGATGCTTCAAACAAGCAGGCTGCAGAGCCTTCCGCGGTCTGGCTGCCCACATCCCAAAGCCAAACCCCCTCTACTGCTGGATTAGAGACTGCTGCACCCAATCTCACAAGCTTTCCATGGAGCAGCCAACCTCCAAAGAATAAGACTAATGTCAAAGGAAACTGCTTGCGACTCCCACCCACGGGGTGATCTGCGCCAGCACCCCCAGCTCCTCTTGTGCTGCCGGATCTCAGAACAGCCGGCTGAGTAGAGGCAAGGCAGATGTGACAGCCGTCGCACCCACACCCCCCCTCCACCTGCAGACCTACCTAACGGTCCCCCCGCAGCTGCTCCAGCCTCTGCAGCTGCCCGTGTTGCTGCCCCAGGGCCGGAGAACAGGTCCTGCATTTCCTGCTCAGCACAAGCTGCCCACTGCTGGCTTCTACTGACCTCTGTCTCCTCCATGAAGCTGTCAGTCACTCAAGGGTAGCAGTGCTCAAGAGGAGAAAACATGCCAGTTGTTGCCTGAGACCATGAGAAAAGCCATTCCGGGAAGGGGGGACACGCTGCTAAGTGCCCCCACGCAAGAATCCCAGCTACGCCTGGAGAGAGACCAAAAGTACAGCAGCTCCCCAGGACCCGAAACCGCAGCTGTCACACTGACAGCTGTCATTCAGCCGCACTGGGCATGGGGGGCCGTCTCCTCCCAGGGGCCTTTCTGCCAGCACCTCCCGACCGGAGGGAAGGTCCCACTTCCCTCGTGTTCCCCAAATCCAAGGCGCCCTTTGGACAGACTCCATACACCACCGTGCCCCACGTGGTTCCCCCAAGCTGGGTGACAACGCCTGGTCACATATTCCCGTGGCCTGGAGCAGACGCAGGAAACCTGGGCAGAGCATTTGCACCGCAGCACCTGGGACACCATCAAGGCAGCTGGGCAGCACAACAGGCAGCGCAGGCTGGGCACCACCTCCTGCCCCACGGTGGGCACAGGAGCCCGCGCTCCCCCGCCTGCGTGTTTCTGAGCTGCCCCAAATCCCTGGGCCGCCCCCCGCCACCAGCACAGCAACACTCCCCAGCCGCACTGTGATTCCAACATGGAGCCATGCATCACCTTCCCAGACCCGACCGGTTCCAGTGTGCAAAGGGATTATTAACGTTTGTAGGCATCTCTGAACGTCCCAGTCACCACGCGGCTGCACCTCAACCCAGCTCCGGCCGCCCTCCTCCCACTTGCACTGCTCCAACACCCAAATCCGTATGGGAACATACGAGCAAGGTACAGAGCGTGCCGATACAGCGCTCTCCCTGATAGTTTGGGACACGAGGGCCCACAAATAACGTGACTTTAGCAATACCGATGTGTTTTGGGGTAAGAAGCTACAGAAGGAACACCATTTCCTTCGGCCCACGGCACAACGATGCAGAAGCTGAGAAAGACCCTCAGGCCTTGGTGCAGCCCCCAGCACCCCTGGGGTAACACGGAGCAGAGCACCTGCTGCCACCAGGTCCTCGCCCCCCGAGGACCCCCAGCCCTGGCTCCGCCGCTCCCGTGTCACCCAAGAACCCACCGGGCAGGGGTGAAACACACCAGCGTCCGACCTTCCCCTTTAAAAGCGACTGGGGGCCCGGGGGCCCAGGGGCCGCAGGGCCGTTCCCCCCCCGTAGCACGTTTCGCCCCCTCCCCGAAGTCGCGACACCCCCCGCCCCCGCCTCACCTGTCTCAGCCTGCGGCTGCGGCAGCTCCTGCTCCGTGGCCGGGACGGTTTCTGTAGCTTCGCCAGGCATTTCTGGGGAGAGGGAGAACGCACCAGGCCCGGGCTCGCCGGGGCTCCGGACAGCCCCAGGGCGGCCGCCGGTCCCTGGCCCTTCCCACAGCCACCCGCCAGCCGCTGCCTGGGGCACTGAACGCCTCCCGGTACCGGCAGGTCAGGAGGGACGGCTCAGCTGCCCGCTCGGTCCCGGACACCCCGGGCCCAACGGGCCCCGAGCGCCGAACAGCACGGGCCGAGCCCGGTCCCACCCGGGGCTGCCAACGGTGCTTCCCCCGCCGGGCTGCGGAGCCGGTCTCCCCCGGGGGCCCGGCCCGCCACCCCGGCCGCCTCTCCCCTCTCCCCAGAGCGGGCGGCTCCTTCCCGGTGCGCGGCGCCGTCCCCGCCGGCCTTCCCGGCGCGACCACGGCCCCAGCGGCGGCTTCGGCCGGGCCCGCCGCCGCCCTCCCGCCCCCCTCCCGGCCCGGCCGCGGCCCGCGAGCAGCAGGCAGCCCCGGCAGCAGCCCCGACCCCGGGTGGCGGCGGATGGCGGCGGATAACAGCGGCGGGACTCACTGTGCGGGGAGCAGGGCCCAAGATGGCGGCGGAAAGAGACAGAGCGGCTGGAGGCACCACTTCCGGGAGGACGAGCACTTCCGGGGCAAGGGGCAGCGGCCCAGCAGCCCGCCCCGCCCGGAAGGCCGCGCTCCACCGTTCCGGGCCCTGGCCGGGCCGGGCCCTGGGGGTGTGGGACTGGAACCTCCCGGATGCTGACAGGGAACCCCCGGGTGCCAGCAAGGACCCCTGACTGTGGGGCAGGGACCCTGTGGGTGCCAGCAAGGACCCCCGGTTGTAGGGCAGGGACCCCCCGGGTGCCAACCGAATCCCCCCCGCTGTGGGGCAGGGACCCCGGCCCCCTCCCACCTGGGCGCGTCCCGGGCGCAGGCACGCGGGTGACCACAGACATTTAATGGTCTTTGCGTAGAAAAGGTACAAAAGGTGGGAAGGGCCCGCGTGGGACTGGGGGGGAGGGGATCAGGGAGCTGGCGCCCCAGCTCCGAGGCACCAGGACCCCTGGCAGCTGGCGGTGGAGGTGATGACACAGGAATTGGTGATGGCAGTTGGTCCCATGGCAGCCTGGAGGCCTCAGAAATCTCCTTGTAGGTCTGCAGAGAGGAGAAATGGGAATTTTTACAGAAAAAGAGCAGTTTCTCAGAGCCATGGGGGTCCCCTTTGGGGTCCCCTTGAGGGTCCCCCTGCCAGCTGCATCCCTGCCTGGCACTTACCGCTCCTGCGGAGCAGCTCTCCTCTCCGGGCGTGCTCCATCTCCTCCACGAACTGCTCGAAGACCCGCACGTAGGGCGCCAGGCTCGTCTTCTTATAGTCTGGGAGGATTCAGGGGGTTGAGTGGGAACAAGAGTGGGCAGTGGGGACCCCCAGTGCCCCAGCCCCGGCCCCACTCACCCCGCACACGGCGCTTTGGCTCCGTTTCCTCACCATCCTGCTCCCCGTCTTGGCCAGCTGTGTCCAGCTCGTGGCACAGGGAACTGTGGGAGACGGTGGGATGTGTGTGGGGGGCTGCCGGTACAGCCGGGACCCCCTGTGACGCCTGCCCTGCTCACGTACCTGATGGTGGGGACAGCAAATGGGTCAAACTGGTCCAGCCTCTGCAGATCCAGCGGCACCGAAATACGACCTGCACGAGAGGGGAGTCACTGCTGGGGGTCCCGGCCCCGGGGGTCCCCAGGGGTCCCCGTCCCCACAGACCACCAGAGCCACCTGTTTTGGGGTGGACGCTGAAAGGGCTCTTCAGCAGGTGCCCGATGCTTTTGCTGACGTTGATGTCGAGGCGGGGAAAGCAGTACTGCAGCATGATCTCCCAGTCTGCATAGCACGGCGCGTTCTTCCCGGCCCCCGGCCCCCGCTGTGGGGATAGGTGGGTCAGGGGGCAGCGGGGCAGGTAGCAGCACCTGGCCCCCTGCCTGGGGCAGCTCCACAGCCACTTACCCGCGTCCGCTCCATCCTGCTCTTCAGCAGCTCCCAGCGCTGCACCGAGTCCCGCTTCTTGGGGAACTCGCCCTGCAGCAGCTCACGGTGCTGTGGCCGGTGGTCAAGGCTGATCACGGACACGGCTGACCCCGCTCCACCCGCAGGGACCCTCCCTCCAGACCCGGGATGGTAGGGCCGCTCTGGGAAGGATATCCTCCGGGACAAGTGCCAGCACCTTCTCCCAGCTCTCCGGGCTGCCCAGGATGTCCTGGCTCACCAGTGCGAACGCCTCGAAGTACTTCTCCACCACGCTGACCGACCGCCTGCGGAGCAGTGGGGAGAGGCTCAGCACCCCACGGCTGGGGGCTGTAGGGGCTGGGCAAGGGTGTCCCCACCAACCTGATGAAGGGGTGGATGGGCTCAGAGAGGTTCACCTTCTTCACGGTCTCTGCTCCGCCCTGGGGGGACAGCAGTGGTCAACCTTGGGGAGTGGGCAGGGGCTGCCTGGCCCTGCGCGCACCCACCTTCACCAGGCTCAGGTACTCCACGGTGGCCGCCCGCAGCGCCGGGGACCACTTCCGCACCGCGTCGTCGCACACCCAGCAGTGGACACCCCGCCGGCCCGAGTACACCCACAGACGATGCTTCATGCCCAGGTCCTCTGCGCAGGGAACAGCCAGGCTGCAGGAGCGCGCTGGGATGGGCTGCAGCGTCTGCCTAAGCCTGGCAGCGCTGCCAACCCGCCGGGCACCAGCGCATCCTCTGCTCCCCCCAGCCCCACGAGAGCGCTGCCCCGCTCCCTGCTTTGGGGCCCTGGTGTCTCTATGGGGCAAAGCATGGTCTGGGCGCATCCTCAGTGCATGAGGACGGGGCCACATAGGTCCCCGAGACCCTCACCCACAAGCGCGCGGTCAATGACGCGGATGGCGATGGTCATCAGGGTCCAGCACTTGGAGCAGATGTCAGCTGAGCTGGAGGCAGAGCGTGGTGGGTCAGAGGGCTGCCCCGTGCCCGTTCACACCCCCCCCCAACACCCACCAGCTATTCCAGCTTGTGCTGTGAACACCCCCAGGAACCTGCAGCATGTCCGCACGTCGTCGTAGTCCGTCATGTCGATGTCAAAGACCAGCTCCTTCTCCTGAGGCTGGAAGGCCCCCCCCAGGTGCACCGTGTTGTGCTGGTTGGGCTGTGGGACAGGATGAGCTCAGCGCTGGCTGGGGACCCCATGAGCTTGGGGCTGTGTCCCCCTGGGGCCAGCTGGCACCAGGGCTCCCGGTTGGGGTGCCAGAGCTCCTGCTGGGGGTCCCAGTCAGGGTGCCATGGCTACTGGTCAGGGTGCCGGATCTCCCAGTCGGGGTGCCAGGGCTACTGGACAGGGTGCCGGGGCTCCCAGTCAGGGTGCCATGGCTACTGGACAGGGTGCTGGGGCTCCCAGTCGGGGTGCCATGGCTACTGGACAGGGTGCCGGATCTCCCAGTCAGGGTGCCATGGCTACTGGACAGGGTGCCGGGGCTCCCAGTCGGGGTGCCAGGGCTACTGGTCCGGGCTCCCAGTCGGGGTGCCAGGGCTACTGGTCCAGGCTCCCAGTCGGGGTGCCAGGGCACTGGGGCTCCTGGTCAGGATGCCAGAGCGCCCGGTCAGGGCTCCTGGTGAGGGTGCCAGGGCTCCCAGTTGGAGTGCCAGGGCTACTGGTCAGGGTGCCGGGGCTAGAGGACAGGGTGCCGGGGCTAGAGGACAGGGTGCCGGGGCTAGAGGACAGGGCTCCCAGTTGGGATGCCATGGTGCTGGGGCTCCTGGTCATGGTGCTGGAGGCTTCTGGTCAGGGTGCCGTAGCTCCCAGTCGGGGCTCCTGGCGAGAGTGCCAGGGTTCCCAGTTGGGGTGCCAGGGCTCCTGGTCGGGGTGCCATGATGCTGAGGCTCCCAGTTGGGGTGCCAGAGCTCCCAGTTGGGGTGCTATGGCTACTGGTTGGGATGCCATGGCTACTGGTGGGGCTCCTGGTCAGGGTGCCAGGGCTCCCAGTTCGGGTGCCACGCTGCTGGGGCTCCCAGTTGGGGTGCCAGAGCTCCCAGTTGGGATGCCATGGCTACTGGTGGGGCTCCTGGTGAGGGTGCCGGGGCTCCCGGTCGCGGTGCCGGGGGGGCGCAGGACTCACCCGGTGGGAGTAGATGGCCCCGATATCGATCTTGTAGGGGTTGGTCCTCTGCAGCTCCCGCTCCAGCTCCTGGGGGCTGCCGAAGGACTGGAACCGCACGTAGACATCGTCCCGCAGCGTGAAGGAGAATTCCCGCAGCTGGAAGTAGTTCTTCACCACTGCGGGGGCGCGGGCGGGTTGGGGGGGGCCCTCACTGCCTCCCCCCCAGCTCCCCCCCGCCCTGCTCCCCCCGGTGCCCCAGAGCCCGGTCAGGGCACCCACCCGCCGGCACCCCCAGCGCCCCCGGGACCCCCGCGCTGCCCCCCGCCCCGCTCACCGCCGCCGTAGCCGAGCCAGCGGCCGTAGGCGCCGTACGGGAAGAGCCGCCGGTAGAAGACTGGGAGCAGCTCGGGCAGCGCCTCCGGCTCGAACGGCGCCATGGCGGGTGGCGGCGGGAAGCGGCGGGGGCGGGCACCGGGGGCGGGCACCGGGGGCCGCCGGGAGCTGTAGTCCGGCCCCGGGGCGGGGGCAGCGCGGGGCGCGCCAAGCACCGAGGGGTCCCGGGGGGCAGCGCGGGGGTGCGGGAACCCGCAGGCGCTGCCCCGCTCCCGGTTTAACGGGTCCTCGGCGGACGCACGGCTGCGACCGGACCCGACCCGGCTGCTGCCAGAGGGAAGCGCCAGGACCGGAGCAGACCCCCGAGCAGCCCCCGCAGCCCCGGGACCGGAGCCGACCCCCGGGACCCGAGCAGACCCCCGCGCACAGCCCGCAGCACCGGGACCCGAGCAGACCCCCGGGCAGCCCGAGGACCGGAGCAGACCCCCGCGCAGAGCCCGCAGCCCCGGGACCGGCCGCCCACCGGGCTTGAAGTGGCAGCACCGCGACGCCACCGAGCCCCGGGGGGGCGGGCGGCGGGGGAGGGGACTGGACCGGATCGGGAGGGGGACGGCCGCCCCCGCGCTCTCCCGCCGCCGTTGCACCGGGGCCCTTCCCCCGCTCCTGGCCGCGTTAATTAATCATTGACAGCCGCGCGGGCACGGCCAAGGTCCGGCCTGAGCCGCCCAGTCCCGCGTCCGCAGCGCTCCGGGTTCGGCTCCCGCGTCCGCTGCCGGGTCGGCTCCCGGGTCCGCAGCACTCCCGGGTCGGCTCCCGCGTCCGCTGCCGGTTCGGCTCCCGCGTCCGCAGCACTCCCGGGTCGGCTCCCGCGTCCGCTGCCGGTTCGGCTCCCGCGTCCGCAGCACTCCCGGGTCGGCTCCCGCGTCCGCTGCCGGTTCGGCTCCCGCGTCCGCAGCACTCCCGGGTCGGCTCCCGCGTCCGCTGCCGGTTCGGCTCCCGCGTCCGCTGCCGGTTCGGCTCCGGCGTCCGCTCCCGGGTCGGCTCCCGGGTCCGCTCCCGGGTCGGCTCCGGCGTCCGCTGCCGGTTCGGCTCCCAGTCTCTTCCCGGTGCTGGTGCGCGAGGATGTGGCTGTACCTGGCAGCGGTGCTGGTGGGGCTGTTCCTGCTGCGGCGATGGCACCGGGAGCGGCTGATGGTGCCGGGGCTCTCCGAGAAGTACGTGCTGATCACGGGCTGCGACAGCGGCTTCGGGCACCTGCTGGCCCAGCAGCTGGACGCGCGTGGGCTGCGGGTGCTGGCCGCCTGCCTGACCGAGGCCGGGGCTGCGCGGCTGCGGGCGGCCACCTCGCCGCGCCTGCAGACCCTCCTGCTGGACGTCACCTCCAGCCAGAGCATCGCCACCGCCGCCGCCTGGGTCCGGGAGCGTGTGGGTGACCAAGGTAGGACGGGGCGGCCACCCCCATCGTCACCCCTGCCAGCCCTCCTGCTACCTCGCCGACCCGTGCCGGCACAGCCGGGGCTGGCACGGGACCGTGGGCAGGGCAGCAGCCTCGGCTCAACCCGTCCCCTCTCCCCAGGGCTCTGGGGGCTGGTGAACAATGCAGGCATCGCCATCCCCATCGCCCCGAATGAGTGGCTGACCAAGGACGACTTCGTCAGGGTGCTGGATGTCAACCTGGTTGGCCTCATCGAGGTGACGCTGAGCCTCCTGCCCCTGGTGCGGCGGGCGCGGGGCCGGGTGGTCAACGTGGCCAGCATCCTGGGCCGTATCTCCTGTTTCGGTGGGGGGTACTGCATCTCCAAGTTTGGTGTGGAGGCCTTCTCCGACAGTCTCCGGTAAGTCTGGCACGGCTGTCCCCTGCTCTGCTTTCCCAGTTTGCTTTTCCAGGCTCTGGCCAGCAGAGCCTACATCTCTCCAGCCCCTTCCTCTTGCGACCACGAGCGCAGGTGGAGTTTGTTTTAGGGGCTGTGGGGATGCTTAACACACAGAGTGGGGGGCAGAGCGCCCTGTGCCACAGCTGCGGGCCTTGGGTCCCGTGGGAGCGATCCCCCGCTGGGAGGGACCCTTGCCTGCTGCTGGCGGCCTCTGCTCCACGTTCAGCCAAGTTCATGCAGAGGCAGCCCAGGGTACAGGAGTACAAAGGACCGGGCAGAGCTTTGATTGCATTCCCCCACCCAATGGCTTCCCAGTGGCAGGGAGGCTGTGGCCACACCAGCTGGCGCTGCCCGCCCCGGCGCTGAGCCTCCCCCATCGGCCATCGCCCCCATGCCGGATCCTGCGGGCAATGGCCCCGCGGTGCTGAGGTTTGCTTTGGCCCCATCCCATCCAGACTCAGCAGATGTTTGCTCACGCACCACCTTGGACACATGCTGGGGCTGGCAGGGGGTCTGCTGGGGTGGTCGGGCTCCCCCCGCCGGACCTCTGGCATGAGGCTGCCGTGCGTCCTGCGCCAGAGCCGGTGCCCACCACAGCCCATGCCGGCGGGTGGCAGATGCGCCCGGGTGCTGGTCCCACGTCCCATGGGGCGTGATCCCTTCCAGGCTTGAGATGCACAACTTCGGGGTGAAGGTCAGCATAATTGAGCCAGGCTACTTCAAGACGATGATCACCAACGTCGAGAACCTGGAGAAGAGTTTTATTTCTACCTGGGAGAAGCTCCCAGAGGAAATGAAAGCGAGTTATGGGGAGAATTACTTGAAGAAGTGTAAGTACCTCACCTAAAGGTGAAGCGATGCTGTTTCTCTCCTGACACAAGGCACATCCCTGGGGCCACGGGGTGTCCCACCGCCCTGTCGTGCCCCTGAGCCCTTCAGCTGCGCTTGGCTCAAGGGTCCGAGCCCGGCAGGCTGAGCAGCGCTTTCTGCCTCTGCAGTTTCAGTAGCGCTCAGGAACATACAGAAGAAATACAGCTCCAACCTGAGGCTGGTCACGGACTGCATGGAGCACGCGCTGACCAGCTGCCACCCTCGCACCCGCTACTCGGCAGGCTGGGACGCTAAGCTGCTCTACATCCCCCTCAGCTACCTGCCCTCCGCCCTCACCGACGTTGTCCTCACCTGGTCCTACCCCAGGCCTGCCCGGGATGCCTGAGGCAGGGATGCGGGGCAGGCAGCCGACAGGCAGCGGCAGCCGGGGCCGGCAGCGCAGGATGGGACCCAGCACCGCCGCAGCCGAGACTGTGCCAATAGTTTCCTGAATTTCGAACTCAGTGCACACCTCACAGCCCGCTGTCCTCTGCTAGCAGAGCCGTTTGCTTCTGAATAAAGACAATTCCTCCTCCCCACCTGGCTGGCTTCGTTTCAGCCTTGGCAGGGGCTGCGGCACCGGGGCTGTGTCCCTGCTCTTCTGACATCACCGGTGCTGCTGCTGGCTGTGCCATGCCACGCTGTGCTGTGCCGTGACATGCCATGGGAGCTCCCAGGGTCTCTGGCTGTTCCCCCAAGCGCCTGCTCCGTGCAGGGTCTAGCCCTCACTGGAGTGTGAGAGCTGCACTCACCCAAGCCAGTGCTCCAGAAGTTAACACACACGAATAAAAAGCAGCCCAGCACAATCCTGGGCAGGTTTCCCCCTGGGCAGGGCTGGCCAGCCTCTGGTCGAGTCCTGCTCCTCCTCCTCCTCCTCGTTGCCCCTCGGACATCCCGAGCAGCCCCTGCCTCTGTGCGCGGCTCTGCGGACCCGCAGCACCCGGTCAGCAACGGCTGCCCTGCTCCAGCAAACGGTGCCTGGGCATGGTGGGGCTGGGGACACCCCTTCTGTCCTGGGTCACCCCAGCAGCTTTGCCACCTCCTCACGCAGGGCCCATCCTGGGGTGAGGGGACAAAGCCACCACCCCCACCCAGACCGAAGCCAGGCGAGCACAGCGCAGCCAGCAAAGGGAGAACTCGGCAACCGGGTGCTGCCGTCGGTGTTTGGAGGTCAGCCAAGCCCGGCTCCGTGGGGCAGCTGGATCCACCCTGCCGGCACAAACAGCCATCAGAGGCCACACCAGAGCTCCAGGCTCGCGGATCTGTGCGACATGAAGCCATGGATTACAGCTGCGAGACGCAAAACTTTCTCCAGCTGCTGCTGCAATCCTGCCCACGCTCCGGCGTGCACCAGAGCACCACTGGCACCCGGCTCTCCCACCAGCACTGCCCAACGCGCCAGCTGGGGCCGGGCATCCTCACCGGCCTCTATATATACAGCACAAACGCGGGCTGTGAGAAGGCTGTCCCTGAGCCAGTGCTGGTGCGCGAGGATGTGGCTGTACCTGGCAGCGGTGCTGGTGGGGCTGTTCCTGCTGCGGCGATGGCACCGGGAGCGGCAGATGGTGCCGGGGCTCTCCGAGAAGTACGTGCTGATCACGGGCTGCGACAGCGGCTTCGGGCACCTGCTGGCCCAGCAGCTGGACGCGCGTGGGCTGCGGGTGCTGGCCGCCTGCCTGACCGAGGCCGGGGCTGCGCGGCTGCGGGCGGCCACCTCGCCGCGCCTGCAGACCCTCCTGCTGGACGTCACCTCCAGCCAGAGCATCGCCACCGCCGCCGCCTGGGTCCGGGAGCGTGTGGGTGACCAAGGTAGGACGGGGCGGCCACCCCCATCGTCACCCCTGCCAGCCCTCCTGCTACCTCACCGACCCGTGCCGGCACAGCCGGGGCTGGCACGGGACCGTGGGCAGGGCAGCAGCCTCGGCTCAACCCGTCCCCTCTCCCCAGGGCTCTGGGGGCTGGTGAACAACGCAGGCATCAGCAACCCTACTGCCCCGAATGAGTGGCTGACCAAGGACGACTTCGTCAGGGTGCTGGATGTCAACCTGGTTGGCCTCATCGAGGTGACGCTGAGCCTCCTGCCCCTGGTGCGGCGGGCGCGGGGCCGGGTGGTCAACGTGGCCAGCATCCTGGGCCGTATCTCCTGTTTCGGTGGGGGGTACTGCATCTCCAAGTTTGGTGTGGAGGCCTTCTCCGACAGTCTCCGGTATGATGGTGGTGGTGGTCGGTGGCCCCTGGTGTGCCCCTGTGCCGGGGCTTGTCCAGCGGCTGGGTGTGTGCTGGCAGGTGTAGGCGTGCCGGGCGCCTCTGCCCCACTTTCCCCACGTAAGGTTTTATGTTGCACCCAGTTACGTCCTTCCCCACCGAGCAAAGCAGCAGCGAGGCAAGATGGGGGCTTGTGAAACACCAACACTGTCACCCCCGGGTTGGGAAATGGGGGCACAGCCGGAGCAACAGCTCTGCAATCAGAGAGAAAGTTCTGGGAAACTCTTGAGCAAGGAGAGGGCTCTCCCACGCCCACCCAAGGGATGGCAGGGGGGGTCACAGTTCCCCCTCACCCTGCATAGCTCGGTCCCCCCAAAGCCCCTGCCCGGCTTGGGGTGGTGGCTCCCTCCGTGGGGCTGACGGTCCCTCCCCACCCAGGCGTGAGATGCGACCCTTCGGGGTGCAGGTCTCCATCATCGAACCCGGCGCCTTCCGGACAGAGATAGTCAACCCCACCACTCTGGTCAACGGCTTCAAGCACGTCTGGGGGCAGCTCCCGGCAGAAACCCAGGCAGCCTACGGCCACCATTACCTGGAGACCTGTGAGTACATCCCCGCGTGGTCCCAGCACTCCCCGGTAACCCCAGCACTGCCAGTGTGCCGGGCTGGGCTGACCCCCCCGCCTTGCCCACCCAGATGCCAGGAGGACCATCCTGCTGCACCGCCTGAGCAGCTCCTGCCTGTCCCCTGTCACCGATGCCATGGCACACGCGCTGCTCACCCGCTTCCCCCGCAGCCGCTACACGGCGGGCTGGGACGCCCGGCTCGTCTTCCTGCCGCTCAGCTACTGCCCAGCCTGGCTCAGCGACACCATCATCAGCTTCTTCTTGCCCGTCCTGGCCGGGGGGACGGCTGGGCACCCCTGAGGGTGGCCACCAGACTGGGGATGCGGACACAGTGCACACGGGCACCTGCTCACCTCCAGCCCCTGTTAATGTGCTCAATAAAGCTGGTGCAAAGCAAGGGGCTGCCCGCGGTGAACCCCAGCCTTGGAGGTGTCTGAGAGCTGCCTGGCCGCGGCGCCGGGCCATCACCCTGCCGGGGCATGTGGTGCTGGTGGGTCCCCACTAGCCGGTGGCAGGACCCTGGGTGCTGGCTGTGCCCAGAGCAGCCGCACGGCCGGGGATGCCCAAGCTGCGGCACAGGATCGTATCCGCAGCCCTTTGAGGGGGTGGTGGCGGCACTGGGGGATCCAGCTTCTCCTTGCAGCTGGATTCAGGGGCCAGTCCACACCATGGGCATGGCTGATGGCAGCTGTGGGACCGTCGCAGGTGCCGGCGGTGCTCTGGCTCCCTATCGCTGGCTCATGCCGGAGGGATGCTGCTGCCCTGGGAGATGGTTAAAGATGTTTTCCCCTTCACACCTAGTGCTTTCTGCAGCACCAGCCTTGGCATCCTCCAGGCTCACTGCTCCCTCTCTGGGGAGAGCTGAGAGAATTGCTCCTTGCAAAGATCCCCAAAGCTGTTGTGCTTCACTCCAGCTCTTCTGGGACCTCCCCATTCTGCCATATCCCAGCTTTTCCATGTGTTTGTCCAGGTCAGACTGCAGGGGTTTTGTCCCTCAGCTCCCCATCTCCTCCCTTGCACAGGTAAACCCAAGAGCTGGCTGGGAACGGCTCCATCCTCTCTTGCTGCTCCGGGGTCCTTCAGTGCCACCGTAGCCTCCCAGCTCCCCCATGGGTGACCTCGGGCTCAGCCCTGGCAGCCGGTGCTCCCTTCCCGGCACAACACCCGCAACCACGCGGCCCGTTGTCCCTGGTCTGCTCTGGTAGCAGGTGGTCAGGTCCGGCACGGAGGAAGCTGCCCCGGTAGGGACAAACTCGCAGCGTGGCTGGGGATGCAGCTCAGCTGCCAGAGGATGGGCTGGAAAAGGTGCCACCGTTACCCATAACACTGCCAGCACAGCACGGGGAGCCTGGCGTGTGGCCGGTGACTCACACATCCTTCATACTTCTAATTAAGGGCTGATTAGTGGTGACTAGCTGGGGGTTAGGTCCCTGAAGACTATGCACTTGCCTTCAGGACAAGAGCAGCTTTAGCAGCAGCCCCGCTCCCACCCACGCCGTGCTACTCCTGTGCGTGCGGGACTGAGCCCACGTGAGCCCAAGGCCCCCCCCCCCGGGCTGTGACCGAGGGCAGGGGGACAAGAAGCTGCAGCAGGATGGGAGGCAGCACGTAGGGCTCTTGTGCAAGCTGTGTTACAACTCGCTGAGCTGTTTCCCCAGCCAAGAAAGCTTTCCTAAACGCTTTGCTCGGCTTACTAAACCAGTAAGACGTCCCCAGCAGTCCCCACATGTCACGTTTCAGGCCCGCGTGTCCCCGAGGTGCCAGGCTTTCACGTGCACTGCGGCCTTGGCTGCAACTGCCCTGGGACCCTTGTGCCTGCATCCCTCCAGCAGCATCCCCGGCTGCCCAGGGAGGGAAGGGCAGGAGGATGGCAGATCCCTGGCGCTGCCACTGCCTGCAGCCCACCTTGCTCTGGGTCTGTGCTGCCCCCCACTCCCCAGGGGGCTGGCAGCGGCTGGGGGGGACCCGATGCCCGTATCGCACCCCACAGTGAAGTGCTGGCAGGTGGAGCAGGAACCGGCCAGGCTCAGCAGGGCCATTACCAGCCCCCCCTCTGCGCCTTCCTGCGCACCATCCGCCCGAGCCCTGATCCGCTGGGCTCCAAAGGACCCGCTCGGATTGAAGCGGTCACTTTCTGCAGAGGAAACGGCCTTTTCCCACTTATCTCCAGACAAAGGGGAGAACCAGACCCTTAGGGAGGCCGGGGGCTCCTGGGCACACATTTGGGTGCCAATAGCCTTGGGGGTCCCTGAGAATTGTGGCAGGGACGGGGAGATGGGCTGAGCTGCCTGTTCCGCTCCCCACAGCTTGGAAATACAACTGGCTCCCGGACCTCGCTGCCCCCGCCGGGATCAGCAGCCCCCCACTCACACCCCCACGGCACCCAGGTTGCTCTCGATCGGAGAGTTTGGCATGGAAATTTCCTGACCTGTTAAGCAGAAGCAGTACAGCATCCCTGCCTCCCAGGGAGGCAAAGCCCCTCCAGCACATCGGGCGGCAGAGCAGCCCCTCGCAGCCCCCCACGGCCCCCAGCCCCCGGCCGAGGTGAAACATGCCCCGTGGTGCTCAGGGCGAGCACAAAGCCACCGAGTTCCTGTTTGCAACCCAGGGCCTTGGTCCTGCTGGGGCTGGGTACCTGCGCTCTGGGTCATCGGCGCCGGGCTTGTTGTTGTGAGACCCGACTTATCAGTGCCCTCGTGCTTCCCCGCTCCGGCCGTGCCTTCCTTCCGAGCCGATTGTTGATCACAAAGTCTTGTCTGCACTCGAAAAGGAGATTTCCTGCAATTGTTTTGCAGGACTTGCAGCTTGTTGCAAAATTTTCTGCCTATCAGCCCCCTCCCCAGTGCCAGGGCAAGGCTCAAGCCCCCTCCCTTCCCCTGTAAAACCGCCAGGCAATCATGGCTCGATGATTAATTGCTGCCGGGCCAGAAGTGTTTCTGTGGCGATAGCCATCTACCATCAGGTCCTAAGACAGCTGGGAGCGATGGGCCGTGCTGACCTGGCAGAGATGCTCCACTTTCAGCCCTTTTCCCCCAAAAACAAACCCTGAGCTCGCCCCGGTATCGCGTGAGCATCAGGGACAGTTGGCAGCACGTTCGCCTTCACCCATCCTAACGCCTTGGGACTCCATGGCCGCGGGAAGACCTGGCCCAGCTGGGTCCATCCCTGAGGATGTATTTTCCCCTCCTGCCCACAGTCAGAATGGGACCTGCGTGGGATCCAGCCACGGAGACCACGGGGCCACGGCAGCCAGGTCCAGCGGGGGTGACGGTGGAGGAGAGTGGCCCAGGGAGCCTCAGGGAGCCCTGCTCCATCCCCAGGCACCTGCAGCTTCCACATGAACACCTGCCCGGGGCCTCCCCGCGCTCATCCCCAGCCCTGCAGCAAAATCAAACGGGAGCTGAGCCCCGGGGCTGGAAATCAAGTCAAATGTCACCCACACTGGGCTGTCTCAGGATGTCGGACCACGACGGTCATTTCCTGCCGGGAAGCAGCCAACAAGCCCACCCTGAGCTCCGCGCCGCCGCGGCTTGGCTCTGCCAGAGGCACGTGAGCTGCCGAGCTGAGAGGATCGCCACGCTCCCCGAGCAGCCCTTCTGCGCAGCCCTTCAGCTCTGCCGCCGGTGAGCCACCGCCTCTCCCCCCCTGCCCGCACCCGTCTGCCCCCTCTCCCACCCGCCTCTCTCAGGACCCGCAGCTTGGTGAGGGTGGGAGGCTGAGCAGCCATGGGGACAGGGGTCTCCAGCCCCGGGGGGCTCGCTCTCCTCTCCTCCTTGGTTTCAGGAGCGGGTGGGTGGGTGCCGTTTGCCACAGGGCTGATGCTCTTCTGGGGGATCCCCGGCTCGCTGGGCACCGAGTGCCACGGAACGCCCCAGCGACATGGCACGCTCCTCCGGCTCTCCCGGGGGAACGGCTGGTCTTATGAGCTCTTCTAGCAGCACGAGGCTGGATGGGCTCCACGGTGTCTTCACCGTGCGGATGCAGCTGTGCTGGCATCAGAGCTCTTACCCTTGGGGCAATAAAAGGATGTTAAGGTCAACTGCATTTCCCCTAAGTTTATAATTTTGTCACCTACCTGGAAGTCCCGACGGCTCCCAGAAACGCAGCTGTGAGACCGGCAGAGCAAGGGCTGGGTTTATGAAGCGACTGCACAGCAAGGGCTCGGGTGGGGGACGAGGGCTTCCCTGCTAGTGCTGGGTCCAGCAGCCGTGGTCACCGGCGCATTTAATGGTCCGGTGCCTGCCCATGCCCCGGCCACCTCGCAGCCATTTGCTGGGGGTCAGGGGTCCCACAGGCTCGGTGGCAGCAGGACCTGAGCTCCGGAGCACGAGCTTTGATGGGGGCAGCTCCCCCCTGAACGTTGCTGCACTCCTGGGTTGTCAGCTCCGTTCCTGCAGTGACCGATGTTGCTGCAGGCATCTCACTTGTCCTTCGTCCCTCCCCTCCGTTGGTCCCCAGCACTGCCTGGCCCTGGCCCTGGCTGGGGGACAGGGGACAGCCACCACCTGGGAGCACGTGTGGGTGCACGGGCGGCTGGTGTTTGTGGCTTGCATGTTGTCTGGGACGTCAGGTTATTACCTGATGGGGATACGGCACCTTTTGAGGGTTGATGTAAGAAGTCACCATAGAAGTAAAAACTGGATTAAAAAAATATGCATTGGGGTATTTTCAGAGCCTCCTGCGAGGGCTCAGTGCTTTCCCTTTCCTTGCAGCTACCAGGATGGCTGAGGTGACCACTGCCCTCATCGAGACGCACACTCTCCTGAACGAGTACAGGGACTACCACAACTGGACCGAGCTGTTCCACCTCCTGAACTACACCTACACCTTCTGCGAGTTCAGCCTGGATGAGAATGTCAAGAGGGTGGTCCTCTTCATTCTTTACCTGGTCATCTTTGTGGTGGGCTTGGTGGAGAACCTCCTTGTTATCTGGGTCAACTGGCAGACACGGGGCAACAAGAGCTTGGTCAACCTCTACATCATCAACATGGCCATTGCTGACCTCGGAGTGCTGCTCTCGCTGCCCATCTGGATGCTGGAGGTGATGCTGGATTACACCTGGCTCTGGGGCAGCTTCCTCTGCCGCTTCACGCACTACTTCTACTTTGCCAACATGTATGCCAGCATCTTCTTCCTCACCTGCCTGAGCGTGGATCGCTACGTGTCTCTGACCAGCTCCTCCCTCTTCTGGCGTAAGCACCAGCACCGCGCACGCCGCATCATCTGCGCCTGCAGCTGGGTCTTGGCAGCAGCGATCCCATTCCTGGAGGTTGCTCACATGCAGCTGGTCAATACCGGAGAGCCCATCTGCATCTTCATGGCCCCCTTCGAGACCTATGACGAGTGGGCGCTGGCAGTTAGCTTGGCCACCACCACCATTGGCTTCCTCATCCCCTTCCCCATCATCACTGTTTTCAACATCCTGACAGCCATGTTCATCAAGAGCGCCAAGCCAGAGAGCAAGAAGCACTGTCTGCTCATCTACGCCTATATCATCGTGTTCCTCATCAGCTGGCTGCCCTTCCACATCATGCTCACCCTGCTCACCCTCGACGGCAATCACATCATCCTCCACTGCACCTTTGCCCACTTCCTCTACTTCTTCTACGACATCATAGACTGCTTCACCCTGCTCCACTGCGTGATTAACCCAATCCTCTACAACTTCTTGAGCAAAAACTTCCGCAGCAAGCTCATCTCCGCCGTGGTCAAGTACATCCCCAAAGACCAAGGCAGCCAGAAGGGCGCAGGCAATTCCTCCTCCACCACACAGCACTCCATAGTCATCGCAAAGGACAACAACCCTCCCAACTAAGGGGGATCGGACTCTCCCACTCATCACTGGCGAGTGGTTGTGGGGCAGGGGCAGCTCCCTGCGCTCACTGAGGTCAGTGAGATTGTTTTTCCTGGTGATGAGCAGACACTTTGCTTTTAAACAAGACTTCTCGGCGGGCCACCTCCTGTGCTCTGAAGGCAGGGCTGGGTGCCAAACGTGAAACGAGGCGGTGTGGGGAGCTACAGGCACCTTGCCTCTGATGTCCTGCCGTAGCGGATCTATTTAGCTAAAGAAAGAATAAGAGAAAGAGATATTTCCTGTTTTCCAAGAGAAACGCTTGCAGTAATAAAGCGCGTTGCTTGGAGGTCTGAACACAAACCTGGCCCCTGGGACCCAACCCCCCTACCACCCCTGAGCTGTGGGGCTGGGGGCATGCAAATCTTTCCCTGGACAGGATTTTCTGCACCCCCTGACTGTCACACACAAGCCCCGTCGCTGCAGAGGTGCCCGGCAAATGCTGCCCCTCTGCTGCGATGCCACCCCGAGCAGGAGAGGGGAAATCCATCCCTTTGGAACACAAACCGCTCCTCCCCGTGCCTGGCAAACGGCTGGAAGCCTGATTTTAGTGAAATGAAGGCAACGTGAGCCCGAGAGGCATGACACACACCTGAGCTTTAGGGAGGGGAGGATCGATTCGAAATTAGCGACTCATTGAGAGCAATTTTGCAAACCCAGTGGTAAATGAGCGTTGGTGAAAACTGGGTTTGACTGGGCACGGCTGCTTCCAAACGTGACCGGTGGCAACAGAGGTGGGGTTCCCAGCTTGTGTTTTGCGGCGGGAGACCCATCCCATCAATCCCAGCCTCCTTTAGAGCATCTCCTGGTGGGTTTCTAAGGACACTGGTTGTGTTTCTAAACGTCGGCAGCCTCCGGCAGCCCTTCACGCCCACTCTCTTTCAATCAAAGTCATGCTGAAGCGTGCCCCGTGGGAACACGTAGGTGTGCAGAAACCCTCGGAGCCGGAGCACGGGCTGGACTTGTGGCGGTGTAAGAAACTGGAGCATCCGGAGAAAGTTCATCGTTGTCTGGATTCTGCTAAGTCATGTGCTGCAGGTCAAGCCTTCAGCGGGGGAAGGTGAAAGAGCGACAGTCACTGGGAGCCCATAAATCTACCAGTGGCCTTGAGCTGCTCAAGAAACACATTTTTGAAAAAGCAAAGCATAAGCAAATCTCGGGACAGGATGCTTGCAGCACCGAGCAGTGGGAGGGGAGCAGGATGTCCTGGGCTGCGGGAGAAGCCGGGGCTGACACGGACCCTCGGTTATCGTGGGACTGGCTGGGGACAGCGCTGCTATTTACAGGGGTCCTGTGAGGGGTAAATCACTAAATGCCTCAGGGCTCCTTGTGCACAGAGATGCTCCTCCTCCCTACCAGGGGATACCAGCCTTGGCAGAAGAAGCTGAACCTGTCCCTTACACAGAAATACTTTGTGCCGCAGCTGGGGAGGAGGCCAGTCCCCTCGGACCTGTCCAGGGCAGCAACTCATGGCTCTTCTCAGTTGCTACTTACAGATTCACAACTCGTAGAGCTGCTCCGACTGTAAGCCCTCCAGGGCGAAGGCTGTGTCACCCTCCCGGGCACGCGTGCACAGTGAAGCCGCGCAGCCCCAACGCCGGCCGGTGAACGCAAAGGCGGCCTCGCACCGCACGACCCCCGATCCCCGATCTGCCCCAGGGCTTCCTCTTGCCCACACCCTGCCATTTGCTATGAAAAAATGGAAGATAATGCACTGCAACAAGACACTCGATGTGTGACATAACCAGGGCAACAACATATTAAATGTCAAGTTACTGAAACATGTAAAACTTGGTATTTGGCTTAATAAATTTTTTTTTTTTTCTAATGTATCTGCAACTTTGTTCATAGACCTCAGGGCCAGAGTGGCCTCAAATAAACCCTTACAGAGCCCCACGCAGCAACCTGGGTGTGAAACCCAGCAAGTCCTTTAGCTGGGGCTCTCAGCCCCCCTGTGAAGCCCTCGCCACCCAAGGGTGGCCTGGCCCAGCCATGGGCTCCTTTAGCAATTACTGGCCCCATACCGCCGGACCATCTACCCAGTGTGACTTTCCAGTGCCCGCTGCTGGTCGCCAGCTCAGCGACGGTGACCTGCCCCACCAGGTAAGCTCTGCCCAAGCTGCTCCAGCGGTGACCGAGACCAGTGGCCCCGGCTGATGGCCAACCCAGCAGGCAGGTCACCCCAACCCCAGAGGACACCTCGCTGCTGGAGAACAGGTAAAGCGGCTTTTGAAAACGCCAGCAGCGTTTGCCCGCTGATCTGGCTTGCCAGCCAACAGTGAAACACGGCGCTGGCAGCATGGAAAGGGCTTATCAAGGAACATAGACCCCGAGAATTTCCTAAACGGTTTCTAACAAGGGCTCTGCTCCCAACCTGCTGTGGGAACAGCCTGCAGAAATGCCCGAGACCGTTCTCCCTGCGCTGCTCCGGGTGCCGGAGGAGGCGGCGAGGAAGAGGCCCCGGCTGCCTGGACTCGTGCCACAAATCCTGCAGAGCGCAGCACAGGAGCAGGATACCAGGAATGGCTCACGTGCTTTTCCAGGCGCTCCTGAGGAGACAGAAATGCCAATCTGCACATTTAAAGAAACAAGTTCTTTTATAAAGAAGCAAGGTACAAGAGGTCAACATTTTCCATTTTATTATTCTAAATAAAAACCACACTTTGTGCTGAACAATGGAGTATAAAAGAACCCGATGTACAACGATTTTAGACATCTACTATTTGGGGGGAAAGTTTACAAAATATACAAAACTTTACAGCAAATAGATAGTAAACACTTAAATATCAGGAGGTCAGTACCTACTATTAACTTAACAGAAAGGTTAGACAGCAATTCAACTCATTTTTCTTTCTTCTGCTTAATTATTCTGATAAGAGACCTGGATCCTTTGAGAAAGGGGAGAATCAAACTGAACTTCGTGTTTTAGAAACTGGAATAAGACCACTCTCGAAGCACTGCCTTTTAGAGGGGGATTTTATGTCAGGGTTTCCCGTGAGGACCAACGACCCGGTCGCTCTCTGCAAACGCCACCGGCGCAGCTCCCAGCAAAGCATTTTCCCTCTGTGTTCCCCCCTGCACCCCGAGGGTCTCAAAGCACTTTGCAAACACGAGTTAAACCTCACGGCTGCCCCAGGCGAGGTAGGTAAGTGTAGTCCCCACAGGTCGGTCTGAGCTACGGCTCCTCGGGGCAACGCAGCCTGTGGGGGACCCGGGACGAGCCCGTCGCTCCGGCCGATCCCACCTTCCCCAGCCACACAGCTTTCTGGTGGAACACCGGAGCTCCCAGCCAGGCTGGCGGGACTCGGGGACAGCCATGCCACAAGGGCACAGGGACAACAGAGCCCTGGCACTGGCTGGGGGCTTGGAGAGGCCCAGGACCCTCCCAGGGGAGGGAGCTCAGGTCTCTGACCCCTCTTGGGAAAACCCCGAGGAGGAGGAGCAGGGAGTGCTGCAGGTCCAGAGCTGTCCCTGCACCCCCTCCACAGACAAGACTCGCTGCAGATCTCAGGATGTTTCAAGTGGGAATGATTCGCTATAACACAGGAAAGAATCCAAGACACAGAAACACCAGGACCCGAGTGCTCTCCCCATCCCACAACTAAAAACAACAGGCAGAAGGCGCAGTAGGCTTTTGCTTTCCCAGACCTGTGTCCAGAAGGGTGGGTTTGCTTTGCCCGTTAGTGTTTCAGTGTAAAAGCTTCTCTTTTTGGTTTATGTGCACAAAAGGCTTTTGCTTCACAGCTTAGCTAGGTACGGGGCTGCAGGCGCTGCGGTGGGCCAGCGCTCCAAGCCATCCAAAAGCTCATCGCAGCTTCTGGGACATTTTAGGAGGGTCTCGAGGCTTTAAGGACTTGGCTCTCCCAAGCCTCGCCTGCCCCCCTCGCATCCTTCATAGCAATCTCCGGAGCAGAGCCGGCCGCATCCGTCCCTGTCTACCAGCCCGTCTTGCCACCACCAGGACAATGGAAGAAACCTCATAACTCCAAGAGCTCCTGGAGGAGCCTCCAGTGAACCGTCGTCAAATCCCATGCTTTCCCTAGGGCGCCATGCATTCTCAAAATGATTTTTTTGTTTGGTTGTTAAACTCAACACTAAGCTAAGCATGGCTCCGCAGAGCAGCTAGAGAACACCGACCGCAGCCTGGCAGCTGACCGGTACCGCAAGACCAGAGTTGGGAAACGAGAGCTCCAGCAGCAGACACGGTACAGCCTGGCCAGCCCCAGCGTTGGCCATCACTTTGGTGCCTCCCTTCCTCCGAAAACAGGCTCCAGGCACCAAAATCAGGACAAGTCCAGTTTAACACCCCCCCAGGGCGATCTCAGCTGGCCCCAAACTTCTCTGGTATTGCAGGGACTGGGGAAAGGACACAAGCTCCCTGTGGCCCCTCGTTTCTCCTCAGCAAGGTCCATTCCTCCCACCCCACCTCCGTGCAGTGGGGTCGGACTCGGGTACTGCAGGTCCAGGGGGTGACTGAGGGTGACACAAGCTCAGGATGAAGGAGCTGCCTGGGAAGGGTCATTAGGTCGAGCCAGGGCTCAGCACTGACGGCGGGGACATGGCTCAACACCAGCTCTCGTCTCTTGCCCCGTCACAGCGGGGCCGGACCTGGAGCTGCCATGGTGGAAACGCAGCTTTAGAGGCAAACGGCAGGGATGGCCGGGCGGCTGGGGCTGAGGGGCAGGGGCTTCCAGCAGCTGCACACCTCTGCACCCTCCGGCTCCTCTCTCCCCAGGATTGCCAGCTCCTCCTGCTCCCGACAGCGATGCGCCCAGCTGACACGGAGATGCGCTCTGCAAAGTCCAGGAGATGTCACAGCACCACTGCCCCCAGCACACACATTCCTGCTTCCCCAGTGCCGCCGCCCCCAGCCCCTCCGCAGACACGGTGGTGCTGAGCCACCCCCCACTCCTTATATTGCTACAGAGCTTGTCTCGCAGGACCACAAGGAGGACGGGGCTAAAGGGAAATTATCATTCGATGGGGAAGGCTGGTAACAGGAGTAAAGCGACCCGGCCAGGTCCAGGAACTGGTACAGGATGAGAAACAACGGAGGCTGCCATTTCCCTAGGATGCTAAGCACCATTATGCACTAGATGCTTTGCATCCCCCACACGCTTCGCAGGTACGAGCCAGCAAACTTCACCGCGCTCCTGGGAGGTAGGTAGGTACCACAAGTGTAACCACCCTCATTTTACAGATGAGGAAACTGAGGCAAAGAGGTGAAGTGACTTGCCCAAGGCCACAGCGGAGCGGGGGGAGCGACCCCCAGGAATTCCCAGCTCACCAACCATGCGCCCAGCCCATGCCGCTCCTCTGCCGTGGGTTGTCCCTTCGAGAGGAGGGGAAAGCGGGATGAGTTTACAGGGTTTGCAAATCACTAGTTTCTTTTTGTAACAGCATATCTTTACAGAAGCGCGGGAGCCAATTTACTATGACTGTGGCTTGACAGCCCTGAGCGCTTCCTGTTTGTGAGGTAGAATGAGTTACCTAAGGGCAGCCACAACTCAAGCTGCGGCATCGGAAATATTTGTTCCTCTCCACCTCTGCCCCACAGCAGGATAACATGGGAAAAAGCCAATCCCCACCCTTCCTGGTGTAAGCACTGCCAGCACAGGGCTGACCTCGCCAGCGCAGCTGGGAGAGCCCACCGCGCCGAGGAGCCCCCAGCCCGCACCCGACGCATGTCTGGGAGAGGCTGAGCTGAGGTTCACAGCAGCTGCTGCTGCCGCCGGCCCCCAGAGCTGCTCTGCTGCAGCCCCAGCCAGCACCTGCTGAACTTAACAGCACGATTTGACACAAGATGTACGAACTCACATCGCACCAACAGCATCCTGCAACGCACGTTTGCCACGAGACATGTCCGGGATGCAGCGATCCACGACGGGCAGCCACGGGAGGGGGCCACCCCCAGAGCAGAGAGGAGTCCTCAAAGGTACCTTCCTGGGGGTTAAGGCAACAGCTTCGTCATGTCTTGTCTGCTGGCATCCATGCAGCCGCAGCGATGCTGCGCTCTGGCATCCAGCGCTTCCAGCGCCTGGCAGCCCTGGGACACACCGCGCCGGCAGAGCACGATGTGCACGGCTGCTGTCGGCAGAGGAGAGCATTGGCACACTCTCAATGGCCAGATGCAGGCTGGCAGAAATTAGGCGTGACCATGCCACCACAAAGTATCTCCCAAGGACCAGTAGACCCCACCACACGAACCTGCTTCCCCTGCTCTCTCCAGTTCAGCAACTCCTCTGAGAGATCCCTCTGCTCATGCACCTGCCTCTTCCCTTCCACGCGGCCGCCCGGCTGCTCGGGCTCCTCAGAGAGGTGGTGTCACTCCTTCATCTCCTCCTTCAGAGATGGGGTCCGGGGGAACGAGTGAGCGGTGTGTCACAGGCACGGCAGAGGAACTGCCGGCCACGCTCCCGGCTCGGGCACGGCTCCTGCAGACCAGCGCTGCTGCCTGGGAACTGGGAACTGCCCTCGCCAGCGACAATCACCCTCCTACTTGTTTACCACCAGGTATCCCTCCTCACCTGCACACACACACTCAGGTGCTTGCTCATCTCCCCTGCAACGAAGCAACGACGTCAAGCTGATTCTGTGACATGGACTTTGCTTATCTCCTCGCAATAGCAGCAGAACCCCAGTGATGCCCAGAATGAGTCTTTTTTTCCTTTTTTCTTTTTTTTTTTTTTTAATTCCTTTTTCCTTTTCTTCAAGTCCAGCACTATCCTGCTCTGGCTCTGTCCCTCTCTACTGAGGTCAGATATGAAAAATCTTAGCAGCATCAGTTTGTGGACAAGGTCAAACTGAGGGTTAGCCTAGTCAAGTGGGCTAAAAGGTTAAAAAAAATAATAATATAATCTAGATTCCAAACCTAGTGAGAAATGCTAAGAACACAGAACTCGATGGCCTCTAACAGGACCAGAGGTAAGTAAACACGACAGACTTCTTGGAAACAGTGATGTAGCTTACGTGCTGTTAATTTGTACAATGCCACCAATCTAAAATGCCCTAGCAAGGCCAAAAAAAAAAATATTTAAAAAAATAAAAAGGAGGGTTCCATTCATGATGCCTGACCATTAAATAACATAAATGACTTTTTTCTTTTTTTTTTTTTTCCACAGCTTCTGTTATTAGCATTTGCTCCTTTGCTGGCTCTGCCCTGCCTCGCCCCATCAGCTGTCCGTGTTTTTCTCCGCATCTTTGGAATGGATGATATACATGAAAGTCTGTTCGATGGTGAAGTCTGGGGGCAGGCTGCCTTTATGCACACCTATGTGCTTGCTCATAAGGTTGAGCGTGGAGCTGTAATGCCCGCACACAGTACAGCGGTACATGAGGGCTCCCGAGTGCGTCCGCAGGTGGCACTTGATGGTGGAGCGGCCGCGGAAGAACTTGTGGCACACCTTGCACTGGTAGGGCTTTTCTCCGGTGTGGATCCTCCGGTGATAGTTGAACTCACTGGTGTGGGCAAACCTCTTTCCGCAGACCTTGCAGCTGTACTTGCTGTTGCCTGGCTGGTTTTGCAGCGCCAGGTCTTCACTCAGGAACTCCTCCGGCAGCTTCCTCTTCTGCAGGCCCTGCTGCTGGAGACGGTCTCCAAAGCTGGGTCGGATGTCCAGGCTGCCCCCGCACTTGTGCTGGCTGACGTGGTAACGATACGCCGCTTCCAGCTTGAAGCTCTGGCCGCAGAAGTGGCATCGGAAAAGAGCCTCCTCCATGTTCTGGTGAACGGCCAAGTGCTTCTCCAGGAGGTGCCGATCCACAAAGCTGTTGGCACAAACGGAGCAGGAGAAGACCGAGATGCCCAGGTGAGACAGGGTGTGCCACATCAGGCTGCAGAGGCTGAGGTGCCTCTGGTCACACACGACACACGTCTGGCTTTTCAAGTTCACGTGGTCCAGGATATGGTTGCGGACGTTGTGGAAATCTTTGGCCAAAGGCTTCCCGCAGGCGGCGCACGCCAGCTCTGAGCCAGGCCCCCCCCCAAACATGGGGATCTTCCCCGGCAGCGGGTCACTGGGATGGACGATAACGTTGTTGTCGAAGACCCCTTCTCGTCGGTGGAGGGTCAGCTGCCACTGGGTGAAGAACTTGGTCTCGCACATGTCACAGGAGAAGAGAAAGATGCCGATGTGGGACAAAACATGGGTCACCCTGGAGTTCCGGTCCTGGAAGTGGGTTTCACAGACCTTGCAGTTCCCGGTGAGCAGATCGACATGGTCCCGCGCGTGCTGGCGGATCAGCTGGATGTTGGGCTCCAGGACCTTCTTGCACACCTGGCAGGGCATGGCCTTGCTGTCCCGGCTGTCGTTCTCAAAGGCCAGCTCTTCTTCGCTGTCGTCGCTCAGCTCAATAACTTCTTCTGAGGGGCCCAGCTCTTCACTGGCATCTTCGAAATGCAGCTCGTCCTCGCCCAAATCCTCCAGCTGAAGCTCATCCATCTGCCCGAAACCTTGCTCTTTGGAGTGGTCACTGTTGCTGGGACAGGAGTTGCTCCCCATGGAGACGTCCAGGGAAGGATCAGCGGTAAAGAAGCTGCCCTTGCCGTAGTCACCGTTGCTCTGGACCTTATACTGCTGGCAGGAGCTCGCAGTGGTTTGAACAATGATGTTCACACTGCCCAAGCTGGGCTGGGTCGCCATCCCCGCGGTGGGAGCGAACTGCCCTTGGTCTGATTCCTGCTCTGTCTTGGGAGGCTGCTGGGGATGCATCAGGGGAAGCATCTGACTGGCTTCGCTCACGGTATTCTTGTCGTCCTCTTTGTAGCTGCCTGACACCTCCCCATGCAAGACGTAACTCCGTTCGGGGCCAAAATGTTCCCCGCCGCTCCGGATTTCCCCCAATGAATGGCTCTGCTCCGAGGAGGTGCTGCTCAGAGGACCTGACCGGCCTTCGCTCATGGACAGGGAGGGTTGCTTCGTGATGGCTGAGCTCTCCAGGTCGGGGAAGGTCGAGTGGCAGGCCTTCAGCAGATCTTCCATGCCCAGCCGCTCTGCCACCTCATAAATGACGCCTACATTGATCAGGTCTGTGAAGAGCTCTGAGGTGTACACAAAGCTGAGGATCTTCTCGAAGTTGGCTGGCGTGATGAAATCCACTACGTAGGTCCTAGCAGCATCCAGCCCCGTGTTCAGAAAGAGGTTCTGGAAGTAGCCTGCGGCACAGGCCAGAACAGCCTTATGTGCAGCAAAGGAGCGGGTGCCCACCAAAATGGTGACGTCGCACATGGTCTCGGAGAGCCTGCACTTGTTGAGTTCCTTCAGCAGGTTGTTGGGGTGATTGGTGCTGTGCAACTTGATCCTCATGCCCATCTTAGCAGCTGCTTAAGAGTCCCTCTCCTGGTCAGCTTCTTCTTCACGCATTCATCAGCTGCTTGAGCAGGAGGTGCTTGGCATCCAGAAACTGGCAGGGCAAGCGGCTCTAGAGAGAGGAAAATGCAAAAAACGTTAATACCTTAACAGCCAAAGGACACCGTTCTAGTCATACTCAAGTTTTCCACCTTCCTGACGAGCAACAGAGAAGCAGCAGCACAGCTGCTTAGACAGAGCTTGACTAAAACCTCCCCGGGAACTTCAACGGCTGACTCTTCAAGAAGCGAAGGGAAGGACGTACAAAGCGGAAGGTGCGAGGTGACAAAATAAAAAGCCATTTACTCTGCCAGTGGCAGCCTTAAGATCCTGCTTCTATTTGGGCATGGGCAGAGGTCCCCCTGCCTTGCAGCCCCACTCAGCTCTGCAACAGCCCCAACTGGTGCCTGCGACATGGAGATCCTCCTCTCCCCCAGGGATAACGCTTCTCCTGGAGGGCTGGAATCCTGGATTCTCCCCCAGGTTCTCTGGGTCCCCTGGGATTTCTCTTCTGCGACACCGGCACTTGCAGCACCTTTCGGTACTCTTTGCTGGGCGGTTTGTGCCATGTTCCCTGGCACTTCCCACCCGAGCTCATCCTCACAGCTTGTCCCACTGCTTTTGTCCCCCTGTCCCACTCATGGGTGCTCGGCCAGCTCTTGGGCCACCCGGGGCAGACATACCCAGGGGGCTCTGTCCCCAACCCCCTGCCTGCTGCTCCCCGTGACAGAGGACATGGACCCCAGAAGCTGTCAGAACGCGGGAGTTTGTGGGAGAGGGAAGGAGACGGGGCTGCCTCGGGACCCAGCGCCAGGGAAAGGTTAAAGGGGGCTGAGGGGGCTCGTCCTGCCCCCGGGACGCCCCAGGACTTAGGCAGGGATGGAGGCAGGGATGGAGGCAGGGTCGGAGGCAGGGATGGAGGCAGGGACGGAGGCAGGGATGGAGGCAGGGACGGAGGCAGGGTCGGAGGCAGGGACGGAGGCAGGGATGGAGGCAGGGACGGAGGCAGGGATGGAGGCAGGGACGGAGGCAGGGATGGAGGCAGGGATGGAGGCAGGGATGGAGGCAGGGATGGGGGCAGGGATGGAAGCAGGGACGGCCCCTGGAATACCACGCACAGCTAGGGAGGATGAGGATGGCTGGGGAAGGCTCTGGAGGGGGAAGTGCTCACCAGCCCAGAAAAACCCTGGATGTGGGCAGCTCCTGCAGCCTGGGGGTCCCGGCCTGGGGACGGAGAAGGGAAGGGGGGGCCCGGGGGGCTGCGGGAAGCCGGGGGAAGCCCCGGGCGGGGAGAGGCTCCCCTCCCCGGGGGACAGGGAATCCCGAACCTGCCGCAGGGGAAAAGGGAGCAGTTGGGGAGGGGGGGGGGGGGGGCAGAGACCCCCGGGGGCTGCAGGAGCACGGGGCTGGGGGGCCCACGGGAGCGGGCAACGAGAGGCCGACGGGGGCGGGGGGATGGGACCCCCGGGGGGGTGGGCAGGAAAGGCCCCGCGTGGGGAGCCCCGGGGGGGGGGGGGGGGAAGGGCGGCGAGAGGCCCGTCGGGGGGGAGGGGGAGGCCCCCGGGGGGGGCGGGGCGGCGCGGGGCCGCCGGGGCTCCGAGCGGGGCTCCGGGGGGGGCAGCCGGGGGCCGGCGGGGCTGCGGGCCGGCAGCGCTCCTTACCCGCCCGGCGCCCCGCACCATCCCGGCTCGGCTCACACAAAGGCGCCGACCCGCCCTCCGTCCGCCCCGGCCGCCGCCGGAGCCGCCTTCCGCCCGCCGAGCGCGCCGCGGGGCCACAGCGCCCCCCGCGGCCCGGAGGGGAGCTGCGCGGGACGGGGCACGGGGACGGGCGGCGACGCGGGGAACGGGACACGGGCAGGGACACGGGGCACGGGCAGGGACACGGGGCACGGGACACGGGACACGAGACACGGGACACGAGACACGGGGCACGGGGACGGGCGGGGACACGGGGGACGGGGAACGGGACACGGACAGGGACACGGGGAACGGGGAACGGTCGGGGGGACGGGGCACGGGACACGGCGCCGTGTGGCTGGGGCAGGGGCGGGTGGCTGTAGCCCGCGAGCACGCGGTCCCCCCGCCCCCACGGACCCCCCCACCCCCCCACCCCCGTGGGCTGTCCCGGGTGGGTCCGAGCGTGGCGCAGCCAAGACACAGAGACGGGTGGGGCGCGTGTCCCGCACAGGCGCGGGTGGGTGTATACAGGGGGGATACACACGGTGCGCACGGGCGGGTGTGCAAGGGCGGGTGTGCACGGGTGCGTGTGCACGGGCGGGTGTGCAAGGGCGGGCGTGCACGGGCTGGTGTGCAAGGGTGAGTGTGCACCGGCGGGCACGGCCGCGGGTGCAAGGACACGCGCGCGTGGGTCGGACCAGCTCCAAGCGCGGCTCCGGCCCCGGTGGATCCCACGACGGGTCGGTGGGTGCCGGCGCGCCCGGGCCGCCCCCCGCCCCCCCCCAGCCGGTGCCTCGCCTCGGCGGCCCAGAGCGCGGCCCACGCCGGTGCCCCGTGGGTGGGGGCCGCGAGGCGCGTCCCGTCCAGCCCCGCGGCTCAGGCCGCCCGCAGCGGGGTCCCGCCGGCCGCGGGGGGGCCCGAGGAGCACCGGGGGGACGGGCCGCCGCTCCCCCGCCCCGCCGGCCGCCCGGGCTCTGCCGCCCGCTTCCCCATGAGCCCCACGAAGAAGTCGTGCATGTCCCCTGCGGAGAGACCCGCTGTCAGCGCCGCGGGGACCGGCACCGGCACCAGGACCTAGCACCGGACTCAGCACCGGCACCGGCACCGGGACCCAGCACAGGCACCGGCACCGGGACCGGCACCGGGACCCAGCACAGGCACAGGCAACAGGCACCGGTACCGGTACCGGCACCAGCACCCGGCAGCGGCACTTACGCTTCTGCGGAGCCGTGGGGGGACCTGGAAGAGACCGAGGCCGGTGAGCGACGCCGGCGGGGCGGGGGCCGGGCCGGACGGCACCGGCTGGACCACCCCCACCTCCGGCCCCCCCCCAGCCCCCCCGCAGCCCCCCCCCGGCGCTCACCGGCGTCCTCCTCCCGCAGCAGCTGCAGCAGGGCGGCGTAGGCGGCCCCGGGGCTGCCGCGGGCTCCCCAGGGCACCGGCTCCGGGACGGGCATCCCCTGCGGGAAGCGAAGCGGGTGAGCAGGGGGCCGGGGGGGGCCGGGGTCCGCCCGTCGCTCCCTCCCACCGACGGTCTTACCTGCGCGGACCCCGGCGCGGGGGCGGGGGGGCGGCGGGCGAGGGCGAGCGACAACGCCAGGACCAGCAGCGCTGCCAGCACCGGGCGGCTCCTCATCCTCGTGGGGAAGGGGGGGCGGGGGGCGGCGGTCAGCCGTGGGACGAGCCCGGGACCGGGCCAAGCGCTGGGGAGGGAAAGCAGCGACACGGGAGACGGGGGGGCTGAGGGTGGTGGGACCCCCACCCGTTATCTGCGGCCGGAGGGACCGCATCGCTTCCCCGGGGTGGTGGGGAGGGGGGTGGTGGTAAATCCGCTTCCCCCCCTCCCCGCGAGCTGTGGCTGGTAGCACCCTGCCAGCACCTTGGGGGGACACGTTACCAGGGCGCATGGCAGAGTCGCGGGGGGACACGGCTCTGCTGCGGCCCCGGGGGTCCCGTGCCACCAGCCATGCCCGTGGTGCCACCAGCCATGCCCGCGGTGCTGGACACGCACACGCTGCAGGCACACAGGGATCGCAAACATGGGCTCAGGCTCAGCCCAACACACGCGTGTCCCCTGGCACACGCACGCACTGCCACGCACATGCTGACAGCCACATCCCAGACCCAGACCTGCTTCCTGAGCCCCCCCGAAGCCCTCCCCAAATTCAAGCAGCATCTTCACCCCATCTCTCCCCCCGGCCCGTGCCCTCCCCAGCACCTCCACCAACTCCCCCCTCTCCCTTCTGCTTTCTCCCAGCTGAGCTGGGTGAGGATGGGGTGCAGCAGCCCCCCAGGAACCCCGGGAAGCCCCCAGGGCCGCGTGCCGCAGAGGCACAGACCTGCTGAGCCCTCAGGTGTCGGCTGGCGTGGGGCTGGGGGCAGTGTGACCCTCGCTGCCGGCAGCTGTGGAGCAGGAGATGTGGCGAGGTGAGGTGGGCAGCGGCGAGGCAAGGTGGGCAGCGGCGAGGCAAGGTGGGCAGCGGCAGCAGGCTGTGCCAACGGCTCTCCCGGCACGGGTTCAGCCAGGAGGCAAAGTACCGGGGTGCTGGCTGCCGTGCGGTGTTAAATAAGGGGCTCTGCCCATGGCACAGCGTGGGTGGGTGAGAGGAGAGCCGCCAATGGGGGCTGGGGGGGAGTGGTACCCTCACCCTGCAGCTTCACGCCCACGCAGGCACCATGTCACCGACAGGCACCGCTTACACACGCAGAGTCACACCACGACACAAGCGTGCCCAAGCAGGCACACCAGCGTCCCACCGCACCCTGTGGTAGGGGGCCAGCACACAGGCGCGGTGCCCATGCAGCCCCCAGCCCCTCCTCGCGCTGCAGGCGTGGGGGGACATGCACACCCCAGCACGACGCAGTCATTGGCACACGCGTGGTGGGAGCGGTTGTGTCTGTCGCTCCACAGTGGGGTTTTGGGAGGTCTCACGCCGCAGCGGGGGTCAGTCGAGCTCCCACCACATGGACACGATACACATGCGTGCAGATGATCACATCTGCACACGCATACAACTTGCCTGCGCACACACGTGTGCTCACACACATGCATACTCTGTGCCACGCACCCTGCCCATCTCCCCAGGTCCCGTTCCAGGGGTCCCAGCCTGCCTGGTCCTGTGCTGCCCACAGGGAGCACTCCTGGCTCTGACAGGCTGTGGCAGCCCCACATCTGGCCCCACAGGGGGCTGCCTGTCCCCAGCCCCTCCTGTCACCCAGACAGGGCCAGCACCAGCCCCCCAGCAACAGCCCAACTCGGCCTCCAGGGAGCTGGGGTTGTCCTGCATCCTGACCCCCATCCCCAGCCATCCCCACGGCCCCCGCGCCCGGCCAGGGGGCTGGGGTGTGCAGAGGGGAAAGATGGGGAGGAAAAGTCGGGGCGGCAGCGGAGGGATTCGTGGGGGGAACACAAGTGAGAGCCGCCGAATTCAGCCTGAGCAACAGGTGGCTGCACCGGGGGCTGCGGCGGACCCCCGGGAAGGCGGCCTGGCAGCGGTGGCTCACGTGGCAGCACAGCCCGGGGCAGGGCAGCATCTGCAGTGCTGGGGACGTTAATTAAATCGGAGCCTGGCCAGAGACGGCCTAATTAATTAATAACACCTACCTTTTGTGGTGCCAAGTGCGATGCAGCTGCGAAGAGCCGCGGTGCCCTGGGCTGCGGCGGGCTTGTTTATGGCTTTCGCCCCTCGCCGCAGACAGGCGGGAAGGTCCCTGGGCTGGGATGTGACACAGCCGACGGCGGGAAGCGGGGGGAGCCCTCGCAGCTGGGGTACATCCCTGCCGTCAAGTGCCCCCACACGCACACACGTGCCCACCCCACGTGCAGTCGCTGCCCAAGCGCCCTGGCACGCGTGCCCACACATGCCCCCCGTGCACGACAAGCCACGTCGATGCTGCAGGGCCCACCTGGGAGCTGGTGCTGATGCTGACGTGACGGGGAGATGTCAGCTCCTGAAGGTAACGCGGGTGACATGTGGGGACAGGATAAAAGAAAAACCTCTCCGAGAGCTTGATGAGCGATGAGGAGAGAAAAGGCAGCAAGCGGGGCGGGGAGGGGGGGCTGCCACAGGAGCTGCGTGGAGACCCTGGCTCCTGGGGGCTGCAGGACTGGTGGGACCTGGTGGTGGAGGTCCTGCAGGAGCTGGGCTGCAGCGGTGGCACTGGGGCTGAGCGGCGGCTCATCTCTGTCGTCCCCCCCCCCATCCCTGGTCCCCAAATGCAGCCGCAGCGCCAGCCCAGGAACCACGGTGCCAGCGCGGCGAGGGGGTGCGCAGCAGGGAGCACCCTGCCCGGCGGGTCCTGCAGCAGGGTGGGGGACCCTGGGCAGGGGGAGACGGGGACGGCCAGCGCAGGCGGGCGGGCGCTGCCGACCTCACGTGCCAGCCACCTGCGGCCGCCCAGAAATTGCCTCTGCAGCAGAGCGAGCTGCTTTCCCACTTAATGGGAAAAGTGGCCGCAATTTGGGGCCTTTCCAATCACCGCCGAGCCGAGCCGAGCCAAGCCAGCCGCAATCAGGCAGCGGAAAAGGCAGGGGGTCCAGGGGGGGGTGGGTTGTCTGTACCCTCGGGGCTGGGCTCTGCCCCTGTCCTGCTCCATCCCCCTGGCACCGTGTCCCGGGGCTCCGGCACAACTGGGTGCCCCTCCCCCACCTGTAATGAGGGGCACCCACTGCAGCAGCGCCCAGGGACGGACACCAGAGCATCTGTTTAATGGTTTTGCAGCAATTCCTGGGTGGTGCAAGGACCCAGTGGGGCAGGGGGATGACACAAGGTGGGTGGGTGGGGGTCCTGGTCGGGGACAGGGGTCTCCTCAGTGGACCAGGACCACCATCTTGTTGCTGCCCCGCTTCTTGCAGACGGGGCCGTTGCTGTCCGCCTTGGCTGACTCCACCACGGTGATGGCCACGTCACCCTTCTGAAACCGGGTGGAGAACCTGGGGGGGGTGGGCAGGATGGAGGGGTGGAGTGGGGACACGCCCAGCCCCACCCCACCTCCTGCCCAATGAGCTGCCTTCGTTACACCCACCTCTCAGGGGCTGCCTGCTGCAGCCAATCAGGGCCCTCTGGTTGGTGCCCCACCCCATGACCCCGCCCTGCCAGCCCCGCCCTTGGCAGCCCCGCCCTGCCCCGCCCATACTGGTCAGTGATGTGCAGGCCCAGGCCCTGGGCCGTGGTGTCCATCAGGGTCTGGTGCAGGCGGGTGATGAGCTCAATGAGGTGGTTGCTGATGAGCAAGAAGTCGCCCTTGGGCCCCCCCGTGGAGGTCTGCGGAGAGATGGGGTGGGGGGTCAGTCCCGCCAGGGACCCCCTGACCCCCCCAGGGACCCCCCTGGTACCTCCTTGACGTGCAGGGCCAGGAGGCCGTCAGAGAAGCGGGTGACAGAGACGCTGCGGATGTCGCTCAGGCTGAGCACGGTCTTGGGCTGGGCGGTCTTGGGGTCGGCCAGGACCAGGTGCTCGGTGGTGAGCAGCAGCAGGCGTGGGACCGTCTGTGGGGGGGGGGTGTCAGCGCAGCCCCGCACGCCCTCCCACCGCGGTGGGGACGGGGAGGGGGCTCACCTTGCCGCTGGCTCTGTTCACCTTCCTCACGGTGTCGGCCATCACCAGCTTGTCCTTGGTCATGGCGTGAAGCTTCTGGTACTTGGGGTTCTGCGTCAGCCCCAGGTACTCGCCCTGGAAGGGCTGCTGCAGGCTGGGGATGGGGGCTGTCAGCCTGTGCTGCCCTGTGCAGCCCCCCCAACCCCCCGCAGCCCCCAGCCCTGGCACCTTTTGGAGTAGAGCATCTTCTTGTCCTTGAAGAGCTCGCTGGCGCAGAGCTTGGCTTGCAGCAGGGCCCTGCGCTGCGGCGTCAGCTGCTCCCGGTACTTCTTGCACTGCCGAGGGACGGAGCAATTTGGTGTCACCGAAGACAACCACTGCGGAGGCACTCAAGGTCCCAACCGGAGCCCCCCCAGCCTTCCCATCCCCCACCTGCTCCCACCTTCCAGTGGTAGAAGATGCTCCGCAGCTCCTGGTTGGCGTTGGCCAAGAACTTGTATGGTGCGGGGGGCCAGGTCCGCTCCATCACCGACAGCGGCGGGAGGTTATTCCCCAGCCCAACCAGGAACTTCTGCACCTGGTGGCGGCAACGTGGTGGGGGGTCAGGGAGGTCCCCGGTCCAGCCCCAGGGGTGGGGGTGGGGAGGTGCTGTGCCCCCTCTCCCCCCGGCCCTGCTCACCAGCCGCCGGTAGATGAAGTTGGCCAGGCGGGCACTGGCCTCGGAGCGGAAATATCGCCGGTACGCCCTGCGGACCTGCCGGAGACGGCCATCAGCGGCGGGGACACAGGGCCTCCTGCCACCAGCCCCCATGGGACACGGGTGTCCCTTCCCCTGTCCCCATTTGACCCCAGTGGAGAGGACAGCTGCTCCGGCCCAAGAGGGTGGGCAGGAGGCAGGGTGGGCAGACAGACAGACAGTCCTGGACACAGCGGTGTGGACAGCAGGACAGAGGCAGCGGGCAGGGCACGCAGCCCCGCGGCGGGGCTGGCCCCGTTACCTGGTACCCTCTCCAGTAAGCGGCGATGGTGGCAGCGGCTGCGTGACGGTGGCGCTGGCACTTCAGCTCCCGGAGGAGCCAGCGAGACTGCGGGAGGCGAAAGCCCAGGGAGCCCGAGGCAGGGGGAGACCCACACAGATACGGAGCGAGAGGGAGCAAGGCAGGAGAGAAGGATGGAAGAGGGGGAGGGGAGATGACTCTGGTCCCAACATGGGGCACATTGAGTCCCTGGCCCCTCCTTGCCCCACACCCCCCACCCCACTGCCCACGCTGCCTGTGCTGCCCATGCTGCCCGCGCTTGGAGACCTGCTGGCCGCAGCCAGTGGCCTCGGGGTGCCCAGCCCTCACCTTCCAGCCCCGTGTGTATGCCTGGATGATCAGTATCGATCGCTTCATCTGCTTGTACTTGTTCTTTTGCTGCAGTGGGGAGAGGTGGGGTAAGCCAGGGGGCTCAGGAGAGCCAGGGGACCCTGCCCAGGGGGTGAGGAGCGGGCAGGGGAAGCATGGCCAGGACCCCCATTCCTTACCCTGTGGCCCCGGAACCAGGCGGAGATGATGATCTGGCTCTTGCGCATCAGCTGGTACTGAGTCCGGCACCGCCAGCCCCGAAACGTCTTCTGGATGAGGGCGGCAAGCTGGGACACGCGCTCCTGGCGCCGCCTCTCCAGGTCGAAGAGCTGGGGACAGCCAGGGCGAGTGCTGGGGCACCGAGCGGGGACAGGAACCCCCAGCCAGGAGCCGCAGCATCACCCAGGAGCCCCCAGGACAGGCTTGGGGCCACCAGTGGGGCTCAGGGACCGGTAGGGCTTCCCCCCCGGCAGCACAACTGCCCCATTCCCAGACTCACGGTGTGCGGTGAGCGGATGAAGATCTTGGTGTGGCCATACGCCAGCTCCTCAGGGGGGAACGCCAGCTCCGCCAGCAGCACCTCAGCCCCCTCCCTGTGCAGGTGGGAGACGAGGCAGCTCAGAGCCCCGCGGCCCCCGGCCCGGGGGGGCCACCAGATGCACCCACAGCCTGGCTCGGCCTCGTACCTGTCGCTGCGGGCCCAGCGGGGCCAGGTCTGGGGGCTGAGCATCTTGTAGCGTTGCAGGAAGGGGCCGTAGAGCTGGCGGAAGGCATAGCCTGCCCGCCGCACCCGCACGTTCTCCATCAGCCCCAGGTACCGGATCTGTGCCAGCACCAGCTCCGGCGTGAAGAGCATGCCTGCTTTGGTCTCATTGGGCTTGATGCACCTGGGGAGGGCAGTGGTGGGCTGGGGGGGGTCCTGCTGGTGCTAGAGCCAGGGCTGGGGCTCCCTCCAGGGCCAATACCTGATGTAGTTGGGGTTCTTGGAGTAGAGATTCTTCATCAGCATCGCCACCGAGGACTTGAACTGGAAGCCTGCAGTGGGGGGCAGCTTGAGGGAGACTTTCTGGGGGTCTCCCTCGGGGAAGAGGGAGCGCAGCAGCTCATGCCGGGCAGCCCACATTGCCTGTGAGAGGTCGCGGAAGAGCAGGTCATTGTTCTTCTCGATGAAGCCCGTCACGTTGTAGGTCACCTGGGTGTGGGAGCAGGGTCAGCACTTGGTGGGGTGTGCAGTGGCTGCGCTCAGGGAGGGAGGAGGGAGCAGGCTGTGGTTCAGCATCTCCATGCCCATTCCCAGGCCAGTGCCTCATCTTCCAAGCAAAGGTGGGAAGAGGACCTGGGGATGCCGGCAGGGCCGGGGCTGAGGGCGCCCGTGGCTGCTGGCAGACCTTGCCGGCATAGTGGTGGATGCGGAAGCTCTGCGGTGGCAGGCTGGTGTCCATGATGTGCCGGGCGTTCTGGGTCTCCCTGCTTTCATAGTGCTTGTGGGTGGTGAAGAGCTGGTTCAGTTTGGTGAGGAAGGTGTCCTCGTTGACCACGCCGGGCCGCAGGCACTCCTCGTCCAGCATGGCCAGGATCCCGCACTTGCTCTGCGCCATGACGGACACCATCATCCCAAACCAGCCCCAGCCCCGAGCAGCGGCTCCATCAACCTGGGGCTGCTCTGGGCTCTGCTCAGCCCGAACTTGCGCTGGGGGGAGCCAGGACCCCACCCCAGGACCTTGGCACTGGGTGCAACTCACGTTCTCGATCAAGTTGCAGATGATGGTGTTGTCGAAAAACTCTACTGGGGTCCACTGGATGCCCTGGGAGCAGACGGGGGTCAGACACCCAGACTCCCTGACATGTGGCACATGGATTGCCCAGACCCTGCCCCATGGACACCCCCCAGCTGATGTGGTGCAGGAACCGGACGTCCGGCCATGGGGACGAGGATCCCGAATCCCTCCCTACCTTCCTGCTATTGAACCTACTCCCAGCAGGGAGCGGGGGGAGGGAGGGACGAGGGACGTGCTGCAGAGCCGTCTCCAGCACTTCCCCCTCCTTGGGGCCGTGCTCCAGCACAGGCAGAGGGGCCACATCCAGCCCGACTGGCACAGGCCGGGGGTACCTCTCGGACATATTCCTCCTGCTCCTCCTTCAGGGTCATCAGGATGAAGATCTGCTGCAGCTTCTCATTGCAGTAGTTGATGATGAACTGCTCGAAGCCGTTGTCCTGTAAGAGAAAGGTCCTGCATGGCAGGTCGTGCCCAAGCCCCCAGCCCTGCCCCATGTCCCACCCACTTCCCCCAGCCCCCCCCCAGCAGCAGGATTGCTCCAGGTGGGCCCTGCACTCACCTGGAAGATCTCGAAGCCGTAGATGTCCAGGACGCCCATCACCTTCCTCTGCTTGCCCGGCTTCACCTGGGGAGACAGCAGGGTGCTGAGCTGTGTCCTGGCCCCATGTGGGGTGGGGGTCCAGGGCCCTGTCCAAGATGGGGGGCCGGTGCCAGTCATCCTGGGCGCTTACCTGGATGCTGGTGTTGATGCGGTTTACCAGCCAGTCAAAGAGGCGACTGTAGATGTTCTTGGCCAGTGCATCCCGGCCGTAGTAGCCCTGGGGAGAGGGAAGAGGGGCTCGTGCCGGCGCCTCGGGGACATTGACCCCACATCAGGGGATGGTCTCGCTCACCTGGGGGACACTGAGGGTGGTGAGCACCATCTCATCCCGTGCCTTCACTGTGCGGGAGCACAGCGCCCGCTCCAGCACGCTGGGGTCCAGCCCGATCAGCTTGCAGATCTCCTGCAGCTCTGTGCGGGGAGGCAGCAGTGCAGGGACTGAGCCAGGGGGCTGAGGAGGGGACCCCCCAACCTGCCCCAGGCCTGTCCCCACCCCTGGCCCTACCCTGAGGCTCAGCGATGCTGCAAGCCTCCATCCCGCTGGCCTGGTAGCTGCTGCTCAGCTGCACGTTGCCCAGCTTGAGCACCACGGCCGTCACCTCCAGCAGCGCCGTCACCTCGGCAGGTGAGAAGCCGATGACCCTCATGGCATCCTGGGGACAGATGAAGGCAGCTCAGGGTGACAGGGTTGGCCTCAGGCTGTTTGGGGGGGGGTAGAAGGGGGAGTCTCGCAGCATCCCAGCCACCAGTACCTGTACGGCGTGGAAGTTGGCTGCGTCGTCCATGCCGGGCAGGCTGGAGCTCTCCGGGTTCAGGTAGCCGTAGTGCCGGCAGTCCTGGCGGAGCTTCAGCTGCTCTGGCAGGGGCGAGGAGGTGGCTCAGCCATGGCCCCCCCCCAGCCCCCCAGCCCCCTCCAACCCCCTGTGCTGGGGAGCCTGGACCTACGGAGCAGCTGCACTGAGCCCCCAGCCAGGAGCTGGTAGAAGATGTGGAAGTTCCTCTCGCCCTTCACGTGCCGGACGATGCGGGATTTCTCCAGCAGGTCTGTGAGCAGGGGTCAGCATCACAGGGCGCACGAGGTGGGACCCCCTGCACGGGCGATCGGTACTCACAGTTGCTAATGACCCCTCCCAGGGGCTCCCCCTTGAAGTCGAACTCCACGTCCATGTACTTGCCCTGAGGGATGGGGCTGGGGTCAGGGCAGGGGGGCACAGTGAGGGGGCAGCAGCTCTGCGCCCCACGTCCACATCCCCGTCTCCTGCGGTGCCTCCAGTCCCATCAGGGTCTGCATGGCTCCGGCAGGGTCCGGCCCCACTCCCCACGGGATGTGGCTCCACCGCCCCAGTTCCCCGGTCACTCACGAATCGGGAGGAATTGTCATTGCGGACGGTCTTGGCGTTTCCAAAGGCTGTGGCGGGAGGACGGGTTACAGCGTGGTGCGGGGGCTGCGCCGAGCCCTGGGGTGGGCGTGGGACGTGGGGCGCGGGACACTTACCCTCCAGCACGGGGTTGGACTGCAGGAGCTGCTCCTTCACCTTGTCCACCTCCGCGCCTTTGCTGCACACAGCCGCCACGTAGGACATCACCAGCTTGCTGGCCTCTGCAAGCAAGGGGCCATGGGTGCCGGGGCCGTGGGTGCTGGGGCTGTGCCCACCCATCCCACGAGCCCCTCGCAGCCCTGCGAGCCCCCGGCGGCACCCCCGCCTCTTACCTGTCTTGCCAGCCCCACTCTCGCCAGTGATGAGGATGCACTGGTCCCTGTCCCGGTCCCGCAGCGAGCGGTAGGCATCATCAGCAATGGCGTAGCTGGGGGTGAGAAGGGGGCTGGAGCAGTCTGGGGGCTTCAGGAAACACCGAGAGCCCCCATTATGGCTGTAGGCTGCCCCGAGCAGAATCCCCCAGACCCTGAAGCTTCGGGGTCGCCCATGGCTGAGGCCCTGGGCAGGACCTGGGGGCACCGAGGGTCCCCACGGGGCTGCCGGGGTCCCCGTGCTCACATGTGGGGCTTCACAGCGAAGAAGTTGCAGTTGTGGTACTCCTGCACCTTCTCGGGGGTGTAGATGGGCAGGGGCCGGTACGGGTTCACCGAGATCACCACGTTCCCAATGTACGTCTGCGGGCGAGCAGGGCGGCGTGGGTGCGGGGCCGGGGCGACCCAGCCCAGATCCCGGTGCTCCCCACTCCGGAGCCCGTATACTGGTCCCCATGGACCCCATGTCCTGCTCTGCACCCCAGACCCTGTGCCCCCACTGGTCCCCACCCCAGACCTTGTGCCCCACCCCAGTCCCCCCCCAAGACCCCATGTCCTGCTCCCTCCCAACCCCATATCCTGCTCCTCCCCAGACCCCATGCTCTCCCATCCCCCCCCCAGATCCTCTGTCATGCTTCCCCCCAGACCCCATGTCCTGCTCCCCTCAGACCCCATGCCCTCCTGATCCCATGTCCTGCTCCCCCCCAGACCCCATATCCTGCTCCCCCTAGACCCCATGCCCTCCCATCCCCCCCAGACCCCATGTCCTGCTCCCCCCAGATTCCATGTCCTCCTGTGTCCCCCCCCAGATCCCACGTCTGGGTCCCCCCAGACCCCATGCACTCCGACCCCCTGACCCCATGTCCTGCTCCCCCCCAACCCCATATCCTGCTCCCCCCAGCCCCCCTGCCCTCCCATCACTCCCCAGACCCCATGTCCTGCTCCCCCCCATACTCCCTGCCACTCCCACCCCCCCGACCGCATATCCTGCTCCCCCCAGCCCCCCTGCCCTCCCCCCCAGCCCCCTGCCCCAGTGCCCACGTAGATGTCGCTGCGGTGGAAGCGTTCCTGCAGCGTGTGGAGCAGTGACTCCTCGGTCAGTGGGTCCAGCAGCACCAGGTCCCCGACTGCCGCCGCGTCCAGCAGCGAGGTGGTGGCTTCCATGGCTGGGTGGCTCCGGGGCAGCTGGGGCAGAGCAGAGAGGGGGCTGCAGCCACTGACACACAGCCCCTTCCTCAAAACACCCCCCAGTCCTCAGCAGCCCCTGCCCCCCACCCTTAGAAGCTCAGAAGGGCCCCAGCATGGAGCAGGGTGCCCCAGCCCCCAGGGGCACAGACCCACTGAGGTGCGCAGCAAGGCTTGAAGCACCGGCTGAGCCTGGCACTGGGCAGGGCAGGATGCGGCCCTTGGCCAGCTGCTCCCTGAGCCTGCCGTGCCCAGCTCCCCCAGGCACCCTGCCTGGGTGCAGACCCCGGTGGCAGGGGACAAGGCAGCCGCACACCCGCAGCGGCACAGAGGGCTCCTTCCCGGGGCTCCCAGGACCCCGTGGTGGGGATGGGGGCTTGGGTGGGAGTGGGGCAGGATGCCGAGCTCCTGCCCACCGCTGCGAGGGAAGCGGGGGCCCGGCCAGGAAACGTGGACACCTGGATCCTGTTCTTGGGGCAGGGATGAATTCAGCCTCCGCTTCCTCCCTCCTTCCTGGCAGGGGGAAGCTGGAGTGGGGAACGGGCAGGCTGAGAGGGCTGGGGGAGCCCAGACCCCCCGACAGCCCTGCAGCACCCGAGGGCTCCCACGAGGGACCATGCTGCTTTCCCCCCCACGTTCGATCTGTCCTTCACCTGTCCTTTACGTTCCAGCCTTGTTCCCCGGGGTGACCTTCACCCTCGCTTTACAACCCCGGGCACAGGGCTGTAAACCCAGCCCCGCTTATCGGAGCCCGGGGAAAGTTCACGAGAGAGGAGGTGGGGAAGGATGGGGTGAACGGGGCGATGGAGATGGCTCCATCAGGAGCTGCAGCCACTGGAGAAGGTGGCAGAGCCTCCCTCTGCACAGGGCACTGGCCCCAAGACCCCCGTCCTGCTGGGTGCAGGACCCCAGGGTGAGCACCCATGAGTGGGAGCCAGAGCAAGAGCCCCCCCGCAGGGCTCCAGGGCAGCCCTGGGCTCACCCCAGTCTTCCCTGCGGTGCCAGGGTGCCCCCGGCCAGCCCCAGGGTGCAGGGGTGCTCAGGTGCTTCAGGCTGGGAGCAGAGGGGTCCGCAACTCACCTCCCAGTCGCACAGCAGCAGTTCCTGGAGTGGCTTCAACTGGGGCTGCCTGGGAGCCGGCGGTGCTCAGCCCAGCCCAGCACCCAGCACTGGCCCGGTGCAGCCCACGGGGGGGCGGGGGGCTGGAGGGCCCTCCCTCAGGGCACCGCGCCCATCGCGGACGGGGAAACTGAGGCACGAAGCAGCCAGCCAGCTGGGAAACAGCCTCAGGCTCCGGCAGCCCCCAGCCCGTGCCCAGCCCAGCCGCACCGCCGCCACCACCGCGCTCCCCTGCCCGGCCCAGCAGCTGGGAGCAGGAACAAGCGGAGAAATTCACTTGCAGCCGAGCAAACAACGCGAGCTTCCTCCCAGGGCTGCGGGAAAGCGGGGTGACGTGCAGGGCCCGGCGGAGCTGGGAGCGCCGAGGGAAGAAGACACCAGGGCCAGAGATCCATGGCCATGGTCCTGCCTTTGCTCCGGGGCTGCCGCAGGGAGCCCAGCACCCAGGGGCCCATTCTGTGCCCACCCCCCCCACCCCCCGGCTCCAGCAGCATCCCTGGCAGAGCAAGAGCTCCCACGGGCAGGTGAGAGAGCCGAGGATGGAGCCCTAGGGGCTGGACAAATGAGACTCATTACCTACAAAATACATCTTTATTAAAAAATATAATCAATCATTGAAACATGCAGAGGGGATGCAGTAACAGAGGCTGCTCACACCAGAGCAGGCAGGGAAGCACAGCAAGAGCAGGGCAGTAAACCTGGAACAGAAACAAACCAACGGCAAAAGCTCTGGCAGGGGCAGGGGCGAGGTGGGGGCTAGCCGCAGGGACCCCGGCCCCCGGGACAGCGAGGCTGCCCGAGGGCAGCTTTATTGCTTGGAAAGTTGCATAGATCGGGGCATCCCCTCCCCAGGACCTGTGAGGGGGGAGTGGGAACGCTGGCAGGGACACCCCCCCCCCTCCCCTGCCCGCACCAGCGCGGAAGGGAGCGCGGTGCATCCCCATGTAACAGCAGGGTAGAGGCAGAGTGTAGCAACTCCAAAGGGACTGGGAGGTGCCAGCAAAGCGGGGAGGAAGGAGCACATCCACACTCATCCTCAGCCCAGGGAGCGCCCGGCAGGCAGAAGCAGGGGAAGAGGGAGGCTGGGCACAGCCCCTGCCAGGACACAGCAGCCGGGGGGAGCGGGGCGAGCGCGCGGGGCACCGAACGGACTTCCAAGCTGCCTTCTCCCGAGCTCCATGACACACACACGGTAGGGCCAGCTGAGCCCCAGCCCCACCACGAGGGATGTGCTGGGGTTTTTGGTATCCAAGGCAAAGGCACAGTCCAACCAGCTGTGCCCTTTGGCATCTTTGGTAACAGCAGGAGGAAGAGCAGGTCGTCTGCTGCCTGCTCCCTCCCCACGGCAGCCTGGCAGCGGGCAGATGCTGAGCACGCAGGTCCAAAGTTCCTCTTGTGCATGTCACCCTTGCAGGCATCTGCATGCAAGACAGACCTTTCGCTCCGTCCCCACCTCGGCAGGCAGAGACGCTCCTGGCAGAACTGGGGTGCCCCGCAGCCCAGAGGCAGCAGGTGGGGAAGAGGGGCTCCCATCTGCTGGCCACAATAGCCGTGCTGAGGGACAAGGCAGGGTGCTTCCAGCAGCCAGATCAGCACCCAGGCCTGCAAAGGAGGTCCTTGCCCCTACAATTCGTGCACTGGGAGCTCACAAGCACCCACGCCAAAAGCCAAGGTGGCTCCAGTCCACCTTCAAGAGAGGACCAGCATCCCACATCTTGTCAGCAGCCCAGTCCTCACCTGCCCTGTGGTCCCCAGCCCAGCCCGACTCCCTGCATCTCCTCTGCACCACTCAGGGCTGTGCTGACAAAAGCTTTCGTGCCTTAGCCTGGCAGGAGCTGCCTGGGGAAGATGAGGGTGTCAACCCCCCTTGTCCTCCCACCAGGCTCTGCTGCAGCCAGCTCGGGGCGAGATCGGGGGTGCTGGCAGGCAGACGCACCAGCTCTCCCCAGAAAACGGGGCTTTGTACTCTGCAGGTGTCAGGGCAGCGGGGAAGCAGCAGCGGTTCTGCCCCTCGCCTCCCTGGGCCTGTGGCAGCTGACCTCAATCAGCATCCAGGTGGTTGTGGGTCAAGGAGTAACTGACATCGTTCCCATCAAAGGAGTTGTCATCATCCTCCTCAAAGAGCTGGTCCTCAAGGAACATGCTGCTCAGGCCGTACTCCTGCTCGTGGGCACAGACCTCGTTGGGGGTGATGTGACAGGCGCCCCCCACAAAGTCAGCAAACCTGGGAAGAAGCCACAAAGAAGCCGGTTGTGCACACACGTGCCCGGCAGCCTCCGGTGAGGCCCTGGCACACAGGGAGCTGGGGAGAAGCGTTTCAGCGCCAGGACTGGGTGTTCTCTGTCCTTCCCCCGTGGCACACCCTGCTTCCGCGCACCACGGAGCTTCTGTGCCTCCACTTCCCTAACTCTAAAGCCCGATGCGACAGCACAGAGCGACCCCCGGCTTTCAGAAGCGCAGAGATGCAGGCCGGCCACCCTGAGCGCGCTGCCAGGGGACATTACCTCTTGGGAGACTGGATGCGGGAGACTGCAGTCCAGGCGGAAAAATCTGGGCTCCTGCAGTAGCTTCGAAGCTCCTCGAGGGCCCTGCGTGTCTCCACCTCACCCTGCACCCGGTACTCCTCCTCCGTCAGCAGGCGAGGGGGGCTCGGCCCCAGCCTGGCACTCTGCAGTCTCCTGCCAGCGGAGCGGCACCAGTTACTGCCCACCCAGCTGGGGCAGGACCTTGGCGCAGGCCCAGCACCGTGGGCAGCTGGGTCAGAGCTGGCAGCAGGAGGAGCGAAGCACGTCCCTCCGGCCTCAGGAGCGAGGTTCCCAGCCACAAGGAGCAGCAGGGCACTCCCCTGCACCAACCCCAGGGAAAGAGGGACACCACTCCCCCCGGGTATATCCCCCCAGGCCCAAACCCCAGCAAAAATGCCCTGGTTCTGCACCACAGACTCCATCTAGCAGCTCATCCAGGCCCAACAACGGCTGGAAATCAGGAACAAGCCAGGGTGCTTGCAGTCCTCACCTGTAGGCAGCAAAGGCCCACTGCATGGGGTAGTCCAGGTTCTTGGTGCAGATGGCGATGATCACCAAGGCCAAGGCGATGGGATAGATCTGGATGCCCGTGTACATCAGCAACAGGCCCAGGAACTGCAGGGCCCAGGAGAGGAGGTTGATGCTGCGCTCGTTCTCCAGCGGGCCGTACCTGTAGCACACGCTGAAGCTCACGAAGCCCACGAGCAGCAGGTAGCCTGCAGGAGAGCAGACACAGACTAGTGGGCTCAGCCTGGCTGACAGGAGCTGGCTGAGCAGCATCTGCCACGCTGGAGCCCCCCTCTCTCAGGAGCACAAGGGCAGTGTCTGCAGCAATGAGGGGGGAAGAAAGCCTCAGCATTTTCCACCAGCACGTTGCAGCGCCAGTAGGAGACACACAGACTGGTGAACTGGTGAGTCTGAAGGGCTCACACCTACCTAGGAGGTACTGCCAGTAGGACTTGCAGATCTCCTGTAGGTTCTTGAAGATCAGCTGAAGAAGATACAGGGAAAAGGACCAGCCTCCTGCCAGCAGCAAGTAAATATGGCTTTTCTAGGAGAGGAGATGGGAAACTCAAAGAGAGGCAGCAGGCAGCCACGGCTACCTCCTGCATTTTGCTCCACGCAAAGCCAGACCCACAACCCGGTACCCCAGGGCCATGTAGCCCAGCACTCTCACCAGAATAACTGTACAGGTGTAGAAAGGGCTACGGCTGCAAGGTCTCTCGCTCCGAGACAGCCTGACACTCACCTTGGGCATGACCTTGGACATCACATAGACAAGGATAAGCAGCGAGGTCAGCAAGCCGAAACTAATCCCAGCCGAGTAGTAGAAGAGTTGGCTCCTGCAAAGATCACACGCGTTTACAAGGTGTTTTACAGCTCATGGATGCCTGTGCACAAACACACCTGCTGGGAGCAACCCCCTGAGAGCCCGCAGAGCCAACCAGGCACAGCCCACCCAACCCTCCTCGTCCCCAGCTCACAGGGGAAAGGAGGCGACTTACCTGCTCAGCACGTCCCCGCAGAAGAACAAGAACAGGCCCAGGAAGAAAACCAGGAATAGCTTAGGGTCAAAGCCTGGGAAGAGAGTGAGTCCAGGTTGAGATGAACACTGGCACGGGGCTCTCCAGGTTGAGCTCCAGCCTGCCACATAGTCACAAGGACAGGGAAGGGGCAGCATCCCAGGGAAACCTCCGACAAGTGACCTAAATTCCCCCCTTACATCCCACAGACAAAGACACGCTTCCCTTTGCAAGCCCATTTTCCTTCCCCAGGAAGGAGTTTGCGCGCAGACCACGAGCTCCCTCGGCCACATTCTTGCTGCCCCCCGACAGTGCTGGTGCAGCCAGAACCACCTCCCACCCCAGGAGCCCCCGCCACGGAGGAGACGTACGTCGAAAGAGGGTGACGCAGTACGTGGTGCCAGCCTCCAGCAGCTCGACTTTCAGGCAGGTTTTGTTGCTGTAGAGATCCACATCGATGCTAGTGTCATTCAGCTTCTCCTTCAGGAAGGAGAAAACAATGTTCCACATGTTGAATTGCTTCAGCTTCTCCTCGCTGTCCACCTGAGTGACTTGGATCATCCGGCTGCTGTTGATCCGGATCTGTGCAGGGGAGGGGAGCAAACGGGGGCATGGCCGCAGCCGCCGGAGGGGCTCAGCCCAGCCCCCAGGACCAGGACCCAGAGAAGACTGGGTCTCTGGGACAGGGACTGGAGAGGACCTGCCTTCTCCTCTCACCTGTGTCCTTGTCCATATGTCGTGCCATTGCGGGACACGCGTGTTGGTGTAGCAGAAGTGGTGAGGAGCTGCACGATGGTAAGCTTGGCCCTCGCGGAGCGGGATGACAGACTCCTCGGCATCTGCGCGACACAGAGCAAAGGGATTCCGTAACGCAGACGGAATGAGAGGCCCCTGCTCCCAGCCGCTTCACCCACCACAACACACGGGTCCACTTTCCCATCCCGGAGGCCCCCAGTTAAGCGTGCTCCAGACACAAGCCCTTCCTCTGCCTTGTTCTTTCCTGGATAACGCTGCTCCTGGCACTGTCGCGGCAGCACCAGCTCCCCCCCTGCTCCCTTTCCAGCGTCACCCCTCGTTCTAGAGCCGGCTCCATCTCAGGGAAACCTGCATTCCCGTACGGCTCCCGCATCCCACGGCGGGCCCGGCTGCTCCGGCAGGTCCGCCCGGCAACACGCTGGAAGCCCGGTCCCCAGCACCCTGCGCGCAGCACCGGGCCGCAGCTGCCCACGGCCACCGTGCTGTGCCGTGCCCCGGCGGTGCCGTGTGCTCCCCCTAGACCGGCGGGTGGGCACCGAGCCCCGAGCCGCGGCCCCTCGCCCGGGGATGCAGAGGAAACACCCGGCGGCTTCCCGGGAGGGGCTGGCCGGGGCGGGGGGCTGCGCTTGGACCGGAGATGCGTGGGGCGGGAGGGAGGGAGGGAGGGAAGGCCCTCGGCTGCACCGGGCAGCTCCCCCTGTGCGAGCCCCGGCTCCCCGACCCCCGGAGGGGCCACCGGAGCCCCCTCGGGCCGCTGCCCGGGCCCGGCTGGGTCAGTGCCGCCGCCAGCTGTCCCGCTCCCGGCCGGGGTCGGCCCTCTGCCGCCGCGGGAACGTCGCGGGAGGCAACGACCCCAGGCTGGAGCCCCTTGCTCCCGGTCCCGGTTCCAGCCCCAGCCCCCCCTCCCCTCGCACCGCCATGTGACACGTGACGCCCTCGCCCCGCCCGGTGCCGTCGCCCCGCCCGGTGCCGCCGCCCCGCCCGGTGCCGCCGCCGCTCCGCACACCTGCGCCGCTCCGCACACCTGCGCCGCGCAGCGGCAGCGGCAGGAGCAGCAGCACCAGCGCCGCCAAGAGCCGTTGCCGCCCCGGAGCCGGTTTCATCCCTCCCGCCGCGGCCGCACCAGCCACTTCCGTTTCCGCCCGCTCGGCAACGGCCGCTGAGGCGGCGGCGGAGCCGACGAGAACGGCGCGTGCGCGTGGCGTCATCGCCGAGCGACGGCCGAGCTGACCAATCGGAAGGACTGTCGCGGCCCCCGCCGTGTTGACTGACAGGGCCTGCAGCCTATCAACGTAGCGCGGGCAGGAACCAGCCATGGTTCCGCCTTTGGTTCTACGATGACCGACGGGCGCGCCATTCAAACCGGAGGGCCGCCCAGCCCGTGGCAACCTCGAGCCCAGCCTTAGTAACGGCCCTGATAGGCACGGCCCTCAGCCTATCAGAGAACAGGCCCGGCCCGCCACGCCCTCCTAAGTCCCCTCGGACTCCGCCTGATTGACAAGCGCCTCCTCCTATCAGGGAGCGGTCTCACGTTGTTTTTATGCAGGGGCCACGCGTGGGGGAGCGGCAGGTCCCGCCCCCGGCCCCGCTCCCCGCCGGCTGTGTGGCCGCGCCGGGTCGGGGCTCCGCGGGGCCGGGCCCGGGACAAGGGGCCCCGCCTGGGGCCAGGGGCAGCCCAGGGTGTCGCGTGGGGCCGGGGCGACCCCCGGCAGAGGGGGGATGGGGGGAATTCTGCATCCCACGGGCGAAGGCTCAGCTCGGTCGCGGGGGGGCACCGTGCCCGCCCTGCGTCCCCCCGTTTCTCCCCGGTACGGGCCGCGTCCCTTCCCCCAGCGTGGGGGAGCAGCGGGGAGGCGCGGGGCGCCGCCATCCCCGGGAAAGGGGGGGTGACCTCCCCCCCGGGCGGGTCCCTCCCCGTGGGGCGGCGGGCGCCAGGACGCCGGGTGCGCCGGCCGCCCGTGGGCGGGGAGCGGGCTCGGGCAGCCCCCCCCCCCGGCCGTGGGCGGCGGAGCCGGGAAGCGGCGGGGCCGTGGGCGGAGGATGTGCGTCAGCCGGGGGCAGCGCCGGGCCTGGGAACGGCCCCGCCGCGCTGGACGCCTGGTCGCGGGGGGGGTGGGGGGCGTGGGAGGGGCGGCCGGGCGGGGATCAAGTTGGGGGGAGCGGGACCCCCGCGTCGGGGACCGTGCTCGTGGGGGAGCCCCTGCTGTCCCCTGCCAGCGCCGGAGACGTGCCATGTCCCCCCCGCTCCATCCCCGCCATGTCCCCCCCCCAGCCCCGGGCAGGATCGCGCGGGGGCGGCTGCATCCACGCCAGGCGCCCGGTCTCACCAGCCGCAGTATAAATAGCGCTGAGCCCCGCAGGGCCGGCGGGGGGGCCGTGACCCTCCCGCGGGGGCGGGGTGCTGCGGGCGGGGGGCTTCGGCGTGGCCCCCCGACAGCACCTGAGAAACCTTGTCCCTCCGCTCCCCTTCTCGCTGCTCTGGGCCAAGGCCTGCGCCGTGGGGGTGGGGGTGTTCGTTCTGGAGCCCATCGATGGCAGCCGCTGCCCGCCGGTGACCGGCGGGGGGGAACGGAACTGAGGCCGCAGCGGGCTCTGGCACCCGGGGCCGAGGGGGAAATCCCGGGAGAGCGGCGGGGTAACGGAGCCGGGATGCTACGGGAGCCGGAGATGCTGCAAGCGCGGCCGGCTGGACCCCGGGGAGGGGGGGCGGGAGGGTCCCGCGTGCACGGCCCCGTGTGCCCCAGCCTGGGGTGCTGGGAGCCCCCGCGATGGCCGGGCACCTGCAGGGCCGGCGGCGGGACCCCCGGCCCCGCGTCCCCTCCTCCTCCGGGAGTGTGCTGCCTCCCCCCCCCCGGCGCCTCGCGTGTCCCCCCCGCCCCCTTTCCCGCTGCCCCCCCCCCCCCCCCGGCAGAAGCTGCCCGCGCTGCGGGACCCCCGGTGCCGCCGTAGCGGGGCGCCGGTCCCCGCTCCCCCCGCTGCCGCTGCGCCTCCCGGCCGGTGGGGGGGAGGGGGGGGGGCCGGTGCCACCGCCCCCGCCCGCTGCCCCCCGCCCGCCGCGGCCGCCCGCGCTGCGCTCGGCGGGGGCGGCAGCCGCGGGATCCGCCCACGGGGCCTCCCACGCCGCGGCGCAGCCGGGGCCGCTGCTATTTCACGGTACCGCCCGTGTGGGCGGCCCGCAGAAGCGGCGCGGCGCGGCGGAGCGAGCGCGCCCGGCCCGGCCGTGGGACCCCCGAGCCCCGGGACCCCCCACCCCCACCGGACCCAGCGCCCGGCGCTGTCCCCGGAGCCCCCGCCGCCCCCCCGGAGCGCACGGCGGCCGCGCACGGGGCGGGCGTAGCGGCCGGAGGCGGCTCCAGCCGGCGGTGAGCGGCCGGGAGGGGATGGGGGGGGAGTCGGGGAGACCGCGGCACCGGGATGGGTCCGGGGCACGGGTGGGGGGGGCACCGAGCAGGGCGGGGGGACCGGGGATGGATGGCCCCGGCGGAACCGGGACAGCGGCACATCGCCGGCTCCGCGCCGTCGGGGATGGGGAGGGGCTGGGGCAGCCCCGGACGCGTCCGGCCCCACTCGGGGGCCCTGGGGGGTCAGGGGGATGGGCACGGCACCGGGAGGGGGGGGGCATTCGAGTCTGTGCCGTGTCCGAGGGAGCTGTGGCTGTGGGGTCCATCCCACCCCGGGGAGCACGAGTGGGCCTGGGCGCCCCGTGGGGTTTGCACCCCGTGTCACCCTGGGGTGCTGCCCCCCCCCCCTCCCCACCACCCCGTATCCCCGGGCCAGAGAGTGGGGAGGGGGCTTCTCCTGCGTGTCCGTCTGTCCCCCGTGTCGTGACCCATCCGTCCGTCCCGCAGGCTCGCCATGGCCCTGCCCCGCACGCTGGGTGAGCTGCAGCTGTACCGGGTGCTGCAGCGCGCCAACCTGCTGGGCTACTACGAGACCTTCATCCAGCAAGGGGGGGACGACGTGCAGCAGCTCTGCGAGGCGGGCGAGGAGGAGTTCCTGGAGATCATGGCGCTGGTGGGCATGGCCACCAAGCCCCTGCACGTCCGCCGCCTCCAGAAGGCCCTGCGCGAGTGGGCCTCCAACCCCGGGCTCTTCAGCCAGCCGGTCTCGGCCGTGCCCGTCAGCAGCATCCCCCTCTTCAAGCTCTCCGAGGCCGGTGGGCGCAAGGCACTCAGCAACGGGCACACCAGCCCCAGCGAGGCTGTGGGCAAGGGGGGCGGCAGCACCGGGACGCCCCCGGCACGGAGCCCCACGGAGCCGGGGGAGAAGCTGTCACCGTCGGCGGCCCCGCCGTGGCCGGGGAGGAGCACCCCTGAGTCGGAGGGAGGCGGGGATGAGGAGCCGGGGGGTCCCCCCTTTTCCCCGGGCGGGAGCGGTGGCGAGCAGCCGGTGGGCACGGAGGTGCTGGAGCCGGAGCTGGCGCGGACGGTGGCGGAGAGTGTGGAGCGGCTGCTGCAGAGCTGCCCCCGGGGTGGCGAGGCTGAGCTGCGGGCACTGATGAAGCTCAACAAGAAGCTGGCCAAGGCCGTGGGGCACATCTTCCAGCTGGAGGATGGCGACCGGCACAAGGAGGAGGAGATCCGCCGGCACAGCGCAATCTACGGCCGTGGCGAGGCCCGGCGCCGCGAGGGCAAGCAGCTCACTCTGCACGAGGTGGGCGGCACGGTGGGGTCCACGCTGGAAGGTCCTGGGGGTGCGGCGGCTCTGGAGGTGGTGGGGGGTGTCAGGCTCTGACCTGGGGAGGAGGCTGCGGTGGGGGCTCCCGCATGGAGCGGGTGGGAGCCGGGTTCTGCTCCTGCCCAGGTGGCACCAGACCCAAGCATCACCTTTGCCGTGGGGTCGCGTGGGTGCTGCCGTCCCTGCTCACGCTTCATCTCTGCCCCCAGCTCATCATCAACGAGGCGGCCGCCCAGTTCTGCCTACGGGACAACTCGCTGCTGCTGCGGCGCGTCGAGCTCTTCTCGCTCTCGCGGCAGGTTGCACGGGAGAGCACCTACCTGTCCTCGCTCAAGGTCGCCAGGTGAGCCTGGACCTGGCAAACCCCCTCCTCACCGGGCAGGGGGGCCTGGCCGTCACCCCCTCTGCGCCCCTGGGTGCTGTACCACAACCCAGCGCTTCTGGACGGGGATGGGACCCCACGGGGCCAAGTTCTCCTTCCCGTCTTGTCAGGTGTTTTCTGCCTGACCTCGGGGTGTGGGAGGCAGAGGATGGCTGGGATGCCTGGCGCTAGGGGGAGGGGGATGCTGCTGGGTGGGGGCGCCCCATCCCTTGCCCCCTTCCCCAAAGCCCCTGCCCGCCGCGTGCCGTGGCCAGGCTGCCTTTTCCCTTCGCTCTCCAGCTGCTCCCCCCTTTTTGCCACCCCCGGCTTGATCTGCGCCAAAGCCCCGATCCGCGCTGTCCCATGGCACCGCCCTGCCCGGGCAGCCGCCCACGCTTGCCACCGTGGCTGGCACTGCCCGCAGCGTGGCGGGAGCCCGGGCGGCCCTGCCTCTCGTGGGGCCCCTGCACCGCCGCCCCCACACCTGACACAGCCCCTTCTCCCCCCGCCTCGCAGGGCACATCCCGAGGAGAGCGGAGCCACCGCGGCCAAGCGGCTCAAGCAGGAGGTGGGTGCCCACCCAGGGGTGCCAGGGGACACGCGCCCACACCCGCGTGCGTGGGGGTGCAGGCACGTGGGGTGCGCATGCACATGCAGGTGTGCACACCTGTGAGCGTGGGCGGGAGCTCGCCCACGCGTGGGTGGGACGGCGCGGCGTGCCCGGGGCTGCCCACGCTGCCTCTGGCAGGTGGCGAGGGGCTGCGGGGCGGTGGCCGTGGGGCTGGTGCTGCCTGTGCAGCCGCGGGCACCCTGGGGTGGGTGGCACAGAGCCCCCGGGCAGGATGGGACCCTTCTGTGGTGCCCTGTGCTTACCTGTGCACTCTTGGCAGGCGGGAGAGCAGAGCCGCCCTGAGCTGCTGCCGCTGCCGGTGGGGCCGGAGCCCCCCGGGGCTGGGTACCGAGCCAGCCTGGAGGAGGACGCGGGCAGCCTCTCTGGGGAGAGCCTCGATGGCCACTTGCAGGGTGAGTGGGGGTCCCTTCCCCTCCCCAGGGTGCCTGTGGGCTGGTGGTGGCCGCCCCCCCCTTGGCACTGACTCTTGCCCTTCTGTCCCCAGCGGCGGGGGCCTGTCCCCGGCTGACACCGCCGCCCGGCATGGCCCCCGACGTGCCCCTCGGTCTCCCCCCCCACGGGCTCTGGAGTCGCCACATCCTCCAGCAGACGCTGATGGACGAGGGGCTGCGCCTGGCCCGGCTGGTCTCGCACGAGCGTGTGGGGCGGCTCAGCCCCTGTCTGCCAGGGAAGCCCCCGGGACCAGGTGAGCCCCCACCGGGCCGGGGTGGGGGTTTGCCGTGGGGTGGGGGTTTGCCGGGGGGCTGGGGGGCCGGGCTGTCTTCTCCCTACGGTAGCCCTGACGCCGTCTCCCCCCTCTCCCCGCAGAGTTCGAGGACGGGCTGGCGGAACGGGGTCCTCCAGCCCCGCCTGAGCCCCCCCGCGGCGCCATCAAGGTGGAGCAGGAGACCAGCCGGCAGTGAGGCCCCCGCAGCCCCCCGCCACCATTAACGAAGCAATAACGTGCTGGGGGACGGGTGCTGGTGGCGCGGCGGCAGCGCTCCGGGCGCAGGGAGCCGGCGAGGACTTGGCCACAGCCCCCCCAGGGCCCCCATCCCCTCCCGCACCGACGCTCTGGTTACCTCAGCCGCGGCGGGACGTGCCCCCCCCCGCAGCAGCAATACCCTTGTCCCTGCCAGGCTCTGGGCCCCCGCCGCCCCCCCGGGGCTGGGAAGCCGTCGATGGACTCGAACCCACTGTACAGCCCCTCCTGCCCGCGCCGGGGCTGCCTGGCCCCCGCCGTCACCCCTCGTGCTAACCGTGTCAACCCCCCCCCGCCCCCCGCCCAGGCCACTTCGGGCAGGCGAGCCGTGTCCCCCGGCCCCGTCACTGCGTAGGGACAAGCGTTTCACCACCAGCACGTGAGCCGCATGCAGCACCGCGTGCTCCCGCGTCAGCGCTGCCGCCCACGCCGGGCACACGGTGCTGGCGCGCAACAGCCCCGCGCGCGCCCCCGCAGCACCCACGCTCCAGCCGCCAGCCCCCCTCCCCGCAGCACGCACGTGCCGGCGCACCGTGCACACGCGTTGCGACGCCCCCCCCCCCACACCCCCAACGGCACCGCATCGCTCACGTTCAGCGTTACCCCTGTAAATACCCCCACCCCCACCCCCCCCGCAGCAACCACAGCTCAGTGCCAGCGCGCACCCCCCTGCCCCGCACGCCTCCCCGCAGCACACCTCCGCCCCCCCCCCTCCCCCCCCTCCCCGATTACCTGCGTGCACTGCCATGCATGGTCCCTGTGCCATGGGGTGTCACACATGCAGTGGGGTGTCACACGTGTGCACCCCCTCCCAGCACGAAGCAGGCGGTGTTCGACGGGCACCGGGGTGGTGCTGCCACCCCCCTCCCCCCGTTTCTGCAAGCCGTGCCCAGCCCCGGGCCCCTCCCCCCCTCCCCTCTTAGGACTGTGTGGTGTCTTTTTAGAGCATTAGCAATTCTTCCTTTGTAACGTGTACAGTAGATTATTTATTTTGTTATTTTGGAATAAAACTTTATTTTATGGCTTATCTTCCTGCCCCCAGGCTCCCTTCTCCCTGCTATAGCCCCGCTCCAGGCTGGGTTGGGGGAGGGGGGTGGGGTGTCACAGCTCACAGACCCCCCCGGGTGTGCAAGGTGTCTGCCCCCCTTCCCAGGCCGCTGCAGGGGGTCTCGGTGCCCCCCGCCCTGACACGCAGCGGGCTGGTACCTCTGCACCGGTGTGTTTCCCGCAGCCGCCGGTGTGTTTCCCGCAGCCGCCTGCCACCCCCGCAGCTGACTCATCGCGGCCCCCGCGGGGCTGAGCCTGGCGGCGTGGGTGGGGGGCACCCACGCAGGTCAGGGCTCCTGTGCCTGCCCCCCCTCACCCGGCACCTCCCAGGCCCGCGGACCCCAGCCTGGCGTGGGCGGCAGCGGCTCCGTACTCCGAAGTGCAGCATATACACAAGGGGGGGGACAGGGTGTTACCCAAAGTGCTGCCCCCCCCCGCTGGAAAATCCCCCCCTCCCCTGCCAGAGTTCCCACCCTGGCACAAGTGATATTGAGTCCAGGAACCCAAACAAGGCTGGGGAGGGGGTGTCACAGCCCAACATCCCCCCCAGCAGCCCTCTCACACGTGCCCTGGCCGGATACTGTCGTCCCACCGAGACTCCCCCAGACCCCAGCAAGAGGCGTTGGGGCTGGGGTACCCGCCGCGTGGCAGGGGGGGTGGGAAGGGGGGGCACAGTGCAGGGCCCTCCAGGGACATCTCCTGCAGGAGGAACTGGTCCAAGTCCGAGCTGGGCGGCAGGTCCATGCTGGGTGGCATCCTGGGGGGAGAGGTGACAGGGTGACTTGGGGCAGCTCGCCCTGGCCCCCTGCGGACCCCCCCACGCTTACCACCTTGGGGAGCTCTGCAGTGGCTGGTCAACCATCGGCGGGAATGGGCCCAGCTCGGGCATCTCCTCGTCCTGGGGCTCCGGTGAGGGGCCCCCCGACAGCAACTGTGAGGCCTCCCCCGTTATGTACTGGTTGGGCATGAAGGGCCTGGGGGGCAAAAACCGGAGGGGGGGCTGATGCAGGCCATGGGATACCCCCCCACGCCCAGGCGTGTGTGCCGGCCCCAAGGCATAGCAGGGGGGAAGTGCTTGGTTTGGGGGGGACGGGATGGGGGGTCTTGCAGGGAGCACTGGTCAGCTGGGGAAGGTCACCCCAGGTGTGCCTGTCCCGGGGCTGCGCCGCGGTGGGGAGAAGTGGGGGGGCAGATGGGGCTGCCCCCTCTCTGGCCGCGTGCTGGGTCTTACAAGGGGTTCCTGAAGGCAAGGTCCTGGCAGCGGGGCAGCGCGGGGTCCACAACCAGGGGCGGCGAGAGCATGGGTGATGTGCTATGGGGAGGAACAGCGGGAGCACTGAGGGGTGGGGGGAAACGGCACCTGGCCCCTGCCCGAGGGCGGGGGGGGGGGGGGCTCACCCTGCCCCCCACCCAGCACCAGCACCGTTCCTACCTGGGGAAGGAGGACCTGAGGCTGTCTGAGGCCATGATGTTGATGTTGCTCTCAGCTGTGGGGTAGCCCGTGGGGATGGGCTGGGGGCAGAAGGGAGCAGGGGGGCTGCAGGCGCAGACACAGAGGGGTTGGCATCTGAGGGGCTTCCCTGCCACAGCCCCCTGCACCCCAGCACGTGCGAGGAGGGCAGGTCTGCCTCCGCCCGGGCATCGCCGGGCACTCACCAGATGGGGCTGAGCACCGACTGCAGGCTCTCCGGGGGCAGCTCGGGCTGCAGCACGGGCAGGCTGAACATCTGAGCCTGGGGGGCGTCGGGGGGGGCCCCGGCAGCGCTCTGGGGCTGCTGGTCCCTGCAAAAGTGCATCATCCCCATCATCCCAGGCAGGGCTTGCACGCCACAAGGTCCAGCCTCTGAAGAGGTGCACGTGCGAGCCAGCGCTCGCTCGCAGGCGTGCTCCGCCGCAGCTCGGGACACCCACGGCAGGTTCCTCGCTCCCAAATGCCCCCCTGTTTCGCCCGGCCAGAACGCCCCGGCCCAGCAGCGATGCTCGGGCCGGCTGGTGAGGTCCTTGCACGCACACCCACCTTTCGCTTTCCACCGTCATCTTGATGGCGGTGGAGACGTAGCCCCGGCCATCCTTGCCTGTCTGCTCTTCTGCTCAGAGAGGAGAAGCATCCATGAACCCCCACCCCAGCACAGGGCCGTGCCACGTCAACCCCCTCTGCCAGCACTGGCCGCCCCTGCAAGCTCTGGGGCCAGAGGGGACCTGGGGGAGACCCCAACCCCCTCCGCCCTCCCAAGCCCTTCGGCTTCTCCCCACAGCACTGCTGGGGAGGCAGAGGCGAAGCCCAGGGCCCATCTCTGCCCCGCCCCCACTCACTGTTGTAGTGACTCCCAAATGCCTGGTCCTTGGGGGTGTTGGGGTAGAGGTTGCGGAGCTGCCCCAGGTCCCGGATTCGGTCACCGAGGGACCGGATGGACAGGTCCTTGGCGGAGAAGGGCTGGATGTTCTCCACCTGGCTGGAGCCTGCGGGGAGATGCAGCACGGGGCTCCACTGCCTGGTCCCCGTAACGCCCAACATCTCCAGGTCACAATGACACCCCCCTTTCGCGGTGCTGAGCGCAGCCCCTGTCTCCCCATCTCACCATCCTTGCCCCGGATGACGTGAGCGATAGTGACGCCCCCGATCTCCGAGTCACTGAAGCGGAGCAGGAAGGTCCCGTCAGGCTCAGTGCTCAGGAGCTTGCAGACGTACTGCTTGCTGATGAAGCCGATGATGAGCCTAGAGGGACGGGCAGATGGGGGAGTGGGCCAGGGCCAGGGGGGAGGGGAGGGACCGGGATTCCCCAGCTCTGGCCCCGGGGCAGACGTGAAGCCCCGCTCTGCCCCTGGGCACCCACCTGTCTGACCAGTAGCTTTTGAGGCATCTCTTGGTGAGGTCAAGGACTCCATCAAACCACTGCCAGAAGGTGAATCCTCGACCAGGCAGGATCTCCTGGGGCAGAGAGGGTGTGAGGCTCCCCAGGGCCACGCCAGCGCCTGCCCACCCTGGCCAGCCCTCCCAGTAACCTTGTTGAACTGGGCCCAGGAGACGCTGCGGCTCTGGAAGTCCTCGAGGCTGGCGCTGTGGTCGTTGAAGATCTTCTGGGCCAGGAAGAAATAGTGCTCCTTGAGAAGCCCCTTGGTGGTCTGCACCTCTGCCATGAACTTCAGGTTCAGTGTATCACACATCTTCTCCCAGGGCACCCGCTCGGCCACCATGAAGGGCACCCGGTCCTGCAGCAGGGTGGGATGGCATCAGGCCCCGCCGCCCCAGCCCAGCCCACCGCATCCCACCCATGTGCTGTGGCTCCTGCTTCAGCCCACCAGACCCAAGCCCAGCGTCCCGGCCGCTCCTTCCCCCACCCCCTGCCCTTCCCTTGGGCTCGCGGCACTCACAATCTCGGAGAAGGCGTTATCCCACAGCACGGTCGCTTTGGCATTATTGTCCTGGTTCCCGTGGACGATGACCACGATGGGCAGAGACAGGACCTGGGGCAGAGCGCAGCCCCCTCAGCCCTGAGGGCACGCCAAGGGAAGCGGGGCTGGCTGCCCTGGGACCCTCCCAGCCCAGCACGGGGCTCCGCTCCCAGCTGTCCAGGACAGCTCGTCCCATGGGGGACAGCTCAGCACCATCCAGACCCATCCTGCAGGAGAGGGGCAGGCACCTGGAGGTGGATGGAGAGGTTGCTGGGGGTCAGGGTCACGGTGGTGCTGAACAGCATGGCACACTTCTCCTCCGTCACTGACTCGGAGCCCTTCCGCTCGCAGCGCTTGATCTTCTTCAGCAGCTGGGGAGGGAGAGCGGAGCGTCACCCCTGGGCAAGCACCGGCCTTGGGGCCCCCCAGCCCACCCCCCACCAGTGGCTCTGTCACGGGGCCTCCCAGCCCCCCAGCCGAGCCGCCAGCCCATCCCGCAGCCCCTGCACGGCCCCTCGCTGGTGGCACTCACCACGTTCTTGAAGTTAGCACAGCAGGTCCCACTGGTGGGGTTGGTCTCCAGCGCCACCACGTTATGCATGATGTCTCCCGTGCTCTCGCTGGGCAGAGGAGGGGGTCAGGGGGGGAGTGGCAGCACGGCAGCCCCCCCGCCCCCACGCTGGCCGTCTGGCTGCTCACCTGAGGGCATTGCTGTAGGCGCTGAGCGCCTGCTCCCGTGCCTGCTTCTCCGTCACCATGTCAGCCCGCACCATGTAGGGCTTGGACGATGCCTTCAGCAGCTGGGGGCCCAGCAGGAACCGGACGCTCGCCTGGAACTTGGTCTGGGTCTTCAGCACCTGCGGGGGCTGCTTCTCCACCAGGAAGGAGCTGGGGGACAAGGGGAGACAATGGTGCCCAGCACAGCACCCCCGCCAGCTCTGCCACCAGCCCCTGCAGACCCACCTCACCCCTCTGCCCCCCCCAGCCTGTTACCTCTTGACCAGGCTGGATAACACCTCACTGAAGCGCTCCAGAATCCGGGGCAGCAGCTCAGCCCCCAGCTCCGTGCTCGCCGCCATCACCTGCTGGTGCAGCTGGAAGTAAACCTCGACCAGGTTCTCGCACCTGCCGAGGGGATGACGGAGAAAGGGGCACCCTCAGCCAAGGCAGAGCTGGACCACCCCCACCCCCACCCAGAGCCCCTCAGGCCAGTGGGCTCCCCATTCCCGGGGGAGCAGAGCAGAGGGAGCAGGAAGGTTGCTCTGGGTTCCCCAGCCCTGCCCCGCACCACCTCACCTCTTCTGCAGTGGAGATAAGTTCTCCTCGAAGAGCGCCCCATTCCCAGCCAGCTGCTGCTGCCTCTTCCAGATCTGGATCCTCTTCAGCACCTGCTGCTTGGCTGCCTCCAGCTCTTTCACGGCCTCCAGGATCAGGGTGGGCAGCTCCTGGGGGGCAGCACCGGCCACGGGGCTCTGCATCGCACCGCCGCCCCCCCCCAAGACCCACAGCCCTACAACCATCCCCGCAGGGCACCAAGACCCCCAGAGCCCTGCGCTGCCCTCCCTGCCCCAGAGCTGGTCTGCACCTTCCCTGGCAGGCAGGGCTGCTGGGCTCCCCCCGGGTGCCCCGGACCCCCACTCACACTCTCGGGAGGTTTCGCTTCCATCTTCAGCTGCAGCGAGGCTGTGGGGGAAGGATGGGGCTGGTGTCTGCACTGCGCCGCCCAGCACCCCGGGGAGGGTGGCATGCCGCCTTTGCTGCGCGCCACGGCAGCCCCACGCCGAGCAGGGACCCATCCTGCCCCAACCCCTCACCTGCAGCACCATCCCGCAGCGCCTGGATCTCGCGGACGCGGTGCTGCAGCC